>NC_080056.1:16982600-16985100 GCF_026212465.1 Amaranthus tricolor | reverse complement strand
TGTTTGAGTTTGGTGACAAGTATAGAGGGAAATATGATGAAATTATTAAATAAGTGAAGGGTTATTATCAAGGTTGTACATCATTTGGGAGGTATGCATCACATTTTTGGCATATATTCCATTTAATTTAATGTATGTTCGGGTCTTCTGGTTTTGTTAATGTTGCTGGTGTTGTTGGCACTATGTCTAGCTGGACTCTACTGTCTTTTGGTGATGATGTTACTTGGTCTTCTCCCTTCAGTTGAGTGGATGCTATTCTGATGGTAAATGCAATGACTGAATTTTGCTAATACTGCTTTTGGGGAATGTTGTACTAGTTGCTGCCTTGACTTGTTGACTTAGGGGCTTGTATACAATTCTGTATAGGAACTCTCTTTAGCGTATGGTCGCCCTTTGTTTTAGTTCTTTATGGATTATAAGCCAATTATTTTATTTTAGATTTTTTCTATTTATTTGTTTTACATTAGCTCTTTGACATTTATCGAATGTGGTGGTTTAGAATCGATCTATAAGGGCTTGTATTGATGTACTTTTTATATTAAATTTTTATGCTTTTGTGTTTTTAGTATCACTTTAATTATATACTAAGGTAGTTTTAATAAATTTTTTTGTTTATAAAAAAAATTTAACAATAATAATAATAATAATGATAATAATAATAATAATATATCTGTAAATAACTCATTTACCACACTTATTTGTGTGGTAAAATACGAGAAAAAGTGATGGACTACTGAACCATTTCACCTCACTTATAAAAAGAGGTAAATTTTCAGCATATATAAGCGTGGCAAAAAGTATCATTCGCCACACTTAATAAGCGTGCCTAAGCTCAAGTTTATCTACGCTTATTAAGCGTGCGTAAAATTTACCAACACAAGCTAGAAGCACGCTTAATTAAGCGTGGCTAAATGCTTCAGCCTCTCATATAAGTGTGCGTAAATGCAATTTTAAGCGTAGGAGCATATCATATTTTTTGTAGTGATGTCTCGAAGACCTCGAAATGATCCATCAAAACAAAGTATCATCCTGCATAACATTAAAGTTAGTATTCATAGAAAAAAAATTCAAAGAAGAATTTTTAATCAAAATTGTATGATCACCTTGATTAGAAGGATCCTTGCTTGTAGAAGCTTGACCACCCTTTGCCTTCTTTTGCTTGTTCTTAAAAGTAAAAAGATTTTTCTTTTGGTGTCTGGGCTTGCCACATTCCCAACATGTCTTTTCACCGGCATTAGAATTAGTGGCCTTCCCCTTGAAAGATGCACTTTTCTTTCTTTTCTCACCGGAATGGGATGGTATCCCCTACGTAACCATATTAGTGGTAACAACATTGGGATTTTCATCCTTTTGGATTCTCTTGAATCCTTATGCTAGACTCAACAACTATATGTTGTCCAAGATCGAAGAGTGTAATCTCTTCTCTTTTATGCTTTGAAGCATGTCTAACATCTCTCCAAGAAGGAGGCAACTTGTCTATAATGCTTGAAACAATAAACACTTCATCCATTTCAATTTTATGAAGTTTCATATTAGCATGCATTTTTTGTAATTCATGAAATTGATAAATTACAGGGCGATTTTCAACCATCTTATAACAATTATAATTACTTAAAGGAAATTTTTGGAGCTAGCATCCTCCGCCATGTATTTGTTCTCCAAGGTGTCCCATAATTCCTTAGCAGACTCATGATATTGGTATATGTCAAAGAGCGAATCTTGCATCCCGTTGAGAATTTGTCCCCGACAAATGAAGTCATCATTCTCCCATTTGCCCCTTTTCCTTCATTTTCTACCTCCTCCGGCTTGGGAGTACTTATCACGTAAGTCACGTACAAAGTAGTGAGAAGGATCATCATTTTCTTTTGCCAACGTCGAAAATCAAGGCCAACATACTTATCGAACTTTGTGAAATTAGAAGTTCATTAATACATGCCATCCCAAGAAAAATATCACAAAATATTATTACAAATATAATAATGCAAAATACAAATTACAATTTCGAAATTTATATTTACCATTTGTTTATGGCTAAAATAAAACTTCCACAAAAAAACACTAAGAACAAACTTAAAGATGAACTTTGTAACGACAACCGTTACCCGAAAACTTGATACTTGTGTCAGGCGTGTAATCACTTTTCTTTTGTGATATTTCCACCACAAAGGTACTTGGGTTGAGATTTGGAAATATGCAACGAGATACAAACAACACAACACACCCTTAGTACTTAGGATATGTCACTTAATGACAATGTGCTTGATTAATTATAAACTTTGGAAATTGTATGAAAAAGTTTATAACTCTTTTTTAAAGAACACAAGCAAGTGTGAAAGCAAGGATATGAAAATTTAAAAAATTTTTTGGTATGTTTGACATCCTTACCCAAGCCCCTATTTATATACTTGCCCAAGGGTCGTGGCACATTCAATCACTTATTGATGATCAAGCATTATGACCATCAATCAATACCATTAAAACTATGGTATTCATGAACATT
>NC_080056.1:16907600-16977600 GCF_026212465.1 Amaranthus tricolor | reverse complement strand
AGGAATGCTAATAGATGATCGAATGCAACAAATTAATTTAAATACATTAACTAAAAAATAAAAATTAGAATTTATTTAGTTAACGTAGGCTGACTTAGTTTGGGAACAGTGCGCTGTCTCCAATTTCCAGTTTTGCTAGAACATCCAACTTAGGAACAGTAGACCTGCTGTCTCCATTTTACATCCCAAGCGATATACTTCTTCTAACATCCCTTGAATCCTTTTGACACGTGCATTCCATGAACTAAGCCATAGGTACTATCAACGATCACAATTAATCGGATATCGACCTGCACACAATCTCTAAACACATATTTGCTTAAGTGTAGTCATCATCAAAACTCAAGAGGTCCAACAAATTCCCCCTTTTTGATGATGACAAACTTTTAAACAAACTTAAAATAAAATTAGAGTAAAATCAATATTATAGAGCATGTCAGAGATTAAAACAACTCTACATAACTTAATAAATTAACTCGTTACAATATAATTTACCAAGCAATCATAGCAACACAGTTTACTCCATATAGTATAAAAACACAATATAAAATATATGTTTTTAAATAGTTTCCAAAAATAGTTAACATAAATCACTAAGTATTTCAAATGTAATAACTTTGAAATCAGAACAATTAATCATATAATCAGAGCATATATCTTATATTCCTATCAACCGAACATTCAAAACAATTATTAGAACAGTTCATCATCAGAGTCATCAGAGCAACAGTTCATCAAGTAACTTCTATTATCAGAGCAATATAAATCAATCTTGATCATAAGCATCAGAGCATCAAGCATTAACAAAAGGTGTTAACTATATACTGACAATAGATTAGCTATATTTTGACAATCTGAGCAAAATCAGCAAGCAATAAACAAGCAATAAACAATCATCAGCAGTACACAGCCAAACAGCCTTAGTTCAGAGATCATGAAGCATAACCTTAATCCTAAAGTCCAACATAATAGATATTATCAGAGCTAAGCATACTAAAGCATTATTTAAGTTTGTGTCAAATATTCCCCCTTTTGACATCATTCAAAAAGAATTGGAGCAATCAAACCACAACACTAAGCATATAGACATAGTCAAAGAGAGAATGAGGATGCACAAAGTAAAAAGCAGTAACAATGAATGCAAACAAGATCAGCTATGATTAATCGTCACAGATAGTTAGTAGCATAAAGGAAATTGTTCAACATATTATCATTGTTAAAGGATGTACACCAGCTGGTACCAAAAAAAATTGTTTGATAATAGAGATGATTGCAACAAATAAGAACATATGATGATTATCAGGAGAAATTAAGATGCAGGAGCTTCATCATCTATGTATTCTGTTTCCACCTCCACTGTGTCAAGCTTGGCCCCCAAACGTGCTTTCATTTGGTCCATTTGAGCAGAGAGTGAGGCTATGGAGACACGAATTTCATTTTTAAAAACAAGGAAGATTGTCTGCAATTCTGTGAGTTTTAGGAGAATGGAGGATAAAGGGGCTGTAGGAATTGTAGTGTCACCTAAACCTTGATTTGGTGATTGTGTGTACTGGTGGTGGTGATGATGGTATAGGTGACTGTGGTGGTTAATAAAAATTATGGAATGACGGTGTGGCAGGTTTAGGTGAGGAAGGATGGCTTGGTTTAGCTGTTGTATATGAGGTTGAGTCATCATCAATAATAACAACAAGTTTCTTTCCTTTGGAAGCTAGCCTACGACTCTTCATAGGTTTTGAACCAGGTAAAGAACCCTCCTCATTTTTCTTTTCTTCTTCCTCCACAGCATCCTTCACCAGTTCCTTCTCTACTTCCCCCTTACAAGAATTTTCCTCCTGTTCCTCCTCCTCAGAATGCTCCTCTGCCTTCTCAGTGGCAGAGGGAACAGGCTCCTGTTCCTCCTTGTTTACTTCCTCCTCCTTAACATTTTCTTCATTTTATTCTTCATTTGTGCCCTCAGATTGTTCAGAGATATTCTCAAGGGTCCCTTTTTCATTTAATCTTAGATGCAAGTTTTTCAAACACTTAACACCTACTTTGTTATTTGGACCCATGGGATAATTTGGACCATCAAGAGGAACACCCAACTTCATAAATATCCATGTTAACAATCCACCATATCCTAACACATTACGCTTAAAAAAATACAATCATTCAAGTGACAAATCATCAAAGAAGGAAAATTAATCTTGATGTTATTAGCCATACAATATATTAACGTAGCATCCCTTAAACTGACCTCACTTCTTTTAGATGTGCGAGGCAAAATAAATCGTTTTGCTATATTGTATAACAACTTGTGCATAGGTGACAGCACATTGTGACTAACCTTTCCTCTTTTTTCTTTTATCCCTAAAAACTTCCAAACTACCTTCTCATTTTTCCCAGAAAAATTGATTTTTGCTTCAACAACATATATATCAAATCCAGTGGAGGGGACACCTAACCACCCTCCTAAAATCAAGCTATTAAATTCAATTTTAATCCCCTTAACAACACTAGTACAAACGCCATGGTCAAAAGAAAAGTTTGAAACAAACTCATGCATCAAGTTGGGGTACATTGGGTTACAGCATTGTTCTGTCATTAAAGATTCCCAAAATTGATTTTGCAAAATGGCGTGAAATTGAGGAAAGAAATTGGATTCATACCATTGTTTGTCTAGCCCGAAACCAACAATCATTTCTTTAGATATCTCCTCAGCACTAACTGGAATAACAACTTTTGCCCTTTTTGAAGATAATTTCTTTACTGTAGAGTCCCTTTCTCTCTTTTTGGTTTCATGCACTCCAGAGGCAACCGGGTTTCCTGTTGCTTTCTTGATGAGGACTCAGTTTCGGTAATGAGAGGTGTTGGATGGATGATTTGTAGAGGTTTGGGTTGCTTAATCTTTGGTGTTTGGTTCTTGGTTTTCATGGTGGTTTGAAGAATTGATGGAGCGAGATTTTGCAGGAAATGTGAGAGGATGAAGATGATTTTGGAATTCAGAGTTGATTGCGTTTGAGGATGAAGGGTTTAGGGCTTGGCGTGTGAGAATGTATAAAATGAATGTGTTTAGGTGATTCATGTTCCTTATTTAATTCATGCATATGGACACAGAATGTGAAATGGAAACAGACAAATTTAGTGAAGAACTATGATGATTTAACTCCCGCTATTTTAATGGAAATTGCTGGGTAAATATATATAAATATTGAATATTATGATTTTTTTTTTTTTTTATGAAAATGAAAAATAAATGAAAATTTTATGCTACTATAATCTGATCAAATCAAACAAGCAATCATATGAGCATTCACAGTATATACTTTTAAATGGTGCGTACCTGATCCTTTCGATAATCGATTTTTCAATCAAGATTTTGTGGTTGATCGACCTTTTCAATTTTCATTCTGTCTTTAAGGATCACATATGTCACTCACTTCAATGCAGCTTGATCATGCCAAGTTCCAATCTCATTTTCTCATGTTGTTCCCTTGGAAGCGGTTTAGTCATGATATCTGCTATTTGCTCGTTGGTGTTTACATGCTTTACAATAATATTTTTATTTTCAACATTATCTTTAAGAAAATGATGCCTAATGTGGATGTGTTTTACTCGTGAATGATGCACTGGATCTTTAGATATACATATAGCACTGGTATTATCACAATAAATAGGAACACATTCAAACTTAATACCAAAAATCTCTTAGCTGCTGTTTTATCCAAATCATTTGGGAACAGCAAGCTGCTTCTGTTACGTATTCAGCTTCGGCAGTGGATAATGCAACAGTGTTTTGTTTCTTGGAACTCCATGAAACTAAACATGAGCCAAGAAATCGTACCATACCTGACGTGCTTTTTCTATTAGCTAGATCACTTGCATAATCTGCATCACTAAAACCTTTCAAATCATAAACATCACTTTTAGGATAAAATAAGGATAAGTCGTCTGTTCCCTTCAAATATCTTAAAATACGTTTGACTGCCGTGAGATGTGATTCTTTGGGATTTGATTGAAATCTAGCACATAAACCAACACTAAATGAAATATTGGGTCTACTTGCAGTTAGATATAATAAGGAACCTATCATGCCTCGATACATTGTTTGATCTATGTTAGTTCCTTTTAGGTCTTCATCTAATCTAACATTTGTATCCATGGTTGTATGGTTGGTTTTAGCGTTGTTTAGCCCATACTTCTTAAGAAGTTCTTTTATGTATTTTGTTGATGAATAAAAATACCATCTTCAGTTTGTTTAATTTGTAAACCATGGAAGAAATTTAGTTCTCCCATCATGCTCATTTCAAATTCTGTACCCATAAGGTTAGCAAATTCTTTACATAATAAATCATTAGTAGCACCAAAAATAATATCATCAATATAAATTTGAACAACCAAAATATTAGAACCTTTATTCTTAAAGAACAAGGTTTTGTCGATTTTTCCTCTTACAAAGTTATTTTGAATTAAAAACTTTGAAAGTCTTTCGTACTATTGCCTAGGTGCTTGCTTCAAGCCATATAGGGCTTTGTCAAGCTTGTAGACATGATTAGGACAAGAGGTATTCTCAAAACCTGGAGGTTGTTCTACAAAAACTTCTTCATCAAGATAACCATTTAAAAAAGCACATTTCACATCCATTTGATATAGTTTAAAATTCATAAATGCAGCAAAAGAAATTAAGATTCTAATAGCCTCTAACCTTGCTACTGGAGCAAAAGTCTCAGTGTAATCAATACCTTCTTGTTGATTATATCCTTTAACCACAAGTCTAGCTTTATTTCTAACAATTATTCCATGCTCATCAAGCTTGTTCCGAAATACCCATTTCAAACCAATAACTTTCTTGTTTTTCGGTTTGGGTTCCAAGTGCCACACTTTATTTCTCTCAAACTCATTCAATTCATCTTGCATGGCAACTATCTAATCGGAATCCTTTAAAGCTTCCTCGTGATTTTTAGGTTCAAGTGATGATAGGAACGCAAAGTGTGCACAAAAGTTTCTCAATTGAGATCTTGTTTGTGTTCCCTTATTTATATCACTTATAATCGAATCAAGAGGATGATGTCTTTGATACTTCCAAGGTTTAGGCACAAATTCTCGTGAAGGAACAGTAGCATGTTCTTGTTCAGCAACTTGATTGACATTCTGTTCTGCTACTGGATCATTTTGCTCATCTGTGGGAACAGCTGGATTGGGAACAGTCTGCTGGTCCTGTTGTGCTGGCAGTTCCTGGATTTGGTCAGTTTCTTCTGCTTCTTCTTGTATCGACTGTTCATCTGCTGTTCCATGATCTTGCATTTTAATTCCTTCATCATCATCTTCCAAATTTGCAAGACCTATTTTAATATTACTTGTTCCCTGTTCACTTGTTGAAAAGTTAGTTTCATCAAAGATTATGTGAACAGACTCCTCTACACACATTGTTCTCTTATTATAAACTCTGTAAGCTTTGCTTTGTGATGAATAACCGAGAAATACTGCCTCATCACTTCTTTCATCAAATTTACCTATGTTTCGTTTTCCATTTACATGAACAAAACATTTGCATCCAAACACACGAAAATAGGAAATATTTGGTTTAACACCTTTAAGCAATTCATAGGGTGTCTTTGAAGTGATTGGTCTAATTAGTACTCGATTCAAGGTATAGCATGCAGTATTAACGGCTTCTGCCCAAAAATTCCTAGGTAGACCACTAGCAATCAACATGGTCCTAGCCATTTCTTCTAAAGTCCTATTTTTCCTTTCTACCACTCTATTTTGTTGTGGTGTTCTAGGTGCGGAAAAATTGTGATTTATGCCATGTTCATTGCAATAATTCATGAAGTTTGAATTTTCAAATTCTTTCCCATGATCAGACCTTATGTGAACAATTTGATTATTGGTAGATTTTTGTATTTTATTAGCAAAAGAAACAAACTCATCAAAGGCTTCATCTTTGCTTGCCAAGAATAAGGTACAAGTGAATCTACTGTAATCATCAACAACAACAAACACATACTTTTTGCCACTACGGCTTTGTGTTCTCATTGGTCCACATAAATCCATATGAATTAATTCTAATGGTCTAGTGGTAGTCACAATGTTCTTTGATTTGAAGGATGACCGCACTTGTTTTCCTTTAGCACAAGGATCACACATTTCATTTTTAAGAAACTTTATTGCAGGTAATCCTCTTACTAGGTCTTTTGATCTTAAGGTGTTAATCAATGAATAACTAGCATGACCTAGACGCTTGTGCCAAAGAAGTGGGTCTTCTTCAATAACACTTAAACACGTTAAACTGTTTCTGGGAACAGTGTCCAGGTCCACCACATAGGTGTTCCCTTTTCTGATTCCCTCCAGCACAGGGTCTCCTGTACTGTTCCTAGAAATTATGCAATGTTCAGAAGTAAACTTAACAGAGTTACCTTTGTCGCAAAATTGAGAAATACTTAACAAATTGTGTTTTAAATTCTCGACTAAAAATACGTTATCAATGGCATGGGAACTAGACCTTCCAACCTTTCCTTTGGCAATTATCTCACCCTTCATGTTGTCACCGAAGGTTACTGTTCCCCCATCATAGGCTTCAAGTGAGAGAAATTTAGATTTCTCACCCGTCATGTGCTTGGAACACCCACTGTCGAGATACCATGAGTTGTTCCCCCTCACTTGAACCTGCAAAGCAAATTAATGGTTAGGTATAGGAACCCATTTATCCTTGGGTTCCTTGTCGACAATACTTGAATCATCTTTCTTAAGCCATATTTGTTCGACAATTTTTATTTGCTTTGATATGCTGTTCCTTCTTTATACATTGATGTTTCAGGTGTCCACTTTTACCACAAAAAGAACAGACTTTACTACTAGGGAGATCTACGTATACCTTTTTCTTTTTATCATTCTTAACATATCTTATACCTTCTTTACTCTTGGTTTTAGCATTAAGAATCCATTTGGGAATTTCATTGATTTTCCCTTTTCCTCTTAAGTTAATTTGATCTTTTAGGAATTTATTTTCCTTTTCACTTAATTCTAATTTTAATTTTATTTCTTGAATTTCCGTGCTAAACTCATGAGTGGTTTTATCATTTTCAACCGATTTTAATCCTAACAATTTGCTTTGATTCAATTCAATATTAAGAGTGATAAATTCCTGTTTTAATTTCTCCAACTGTTCTTTCAAAATGATATTCTTATCTAATAGATCAAAAAATCTACTTTGCACATCGATTCTAAAGGAATTTAGATATGAGATATGATCTTCACTTAAGTTAAGATGTTTCTCAATTTGGAGACACTTAGTTGTTTTTTCATCTAGCTTTTCTTGTGTCTCTAAAAGCAATTTGATTAATTTATTCTTACTTATGTTGGACAGTTGTTTAGGAGATGGACCAGAAGACATTACCTCTTTTTCTTTGGATTCTTCATGAGATGCCATAAGGCATAGGTTAGCTGTTTCCTCTTCCACTAAAGCTTCTGTCTCGGCCTCGCTCTCCGTATCTCCCCAAGCTGCTATCATTGCTTTTCTAAAATCAGTTTTGAAATTTCCCTTCTTATATTGTCTTCCAGCTTCTCTTGCTTTTCCCTTGCCCTTCACATTTTTCCATTGAGGGCAATCCTTGATGAAGTGTTCAGTGCTCCCACACTTGTGGCATTCAAAGTTTGTCTTCAAGTTCGTTGTTCCTTTCTCTTTGTTATTTCTTTGATTTCCATATCTTCTGTTCCTGAAAAATTTTTTGAATTTTTTGAATTTTCGAGCCAACAGTGCTGCTTCCTCTTCACCAGTTTCTGATTCATCGCTATCATCTGCTGCTAGAGCCAGTCCTTTGTTTCGGGAACTGTCTGCTGTTCCCAAATGCAATTCATGGGTCATTAGGGAACCAGCCAGCTCTTCCAAATTAAACTTGGTGAAATCTTTGGACTCCTGGATGGCAGTGACCTTTGCTCTCCAGCGTTCGTCTTGAGGAAGACTCCTAAGTACTTTCCTAACTTGTTCATCAACGGGAATAATTCTACCAAGAGAGACTAATTCATTCGTAATGTTTGTGAACCTAGTGAACATCTCTTGAATGTTTTCCCTTGGTTCCATGACGAATCTTTCATATTTGAACATTAGCAAGTCAATCTTGGATCTCTTTACTTCACTAGTACCTTCATGGGTAACTTCTAGCAGGTCCCAAATCTGCTTAGCGATTTTTCAACCCATAATTCGATTGTGCTCATTTGGACCAAGCCCACAGTGAAGTAACTTGATAGCAAGAGCGTTCATCTCCATCTTTTGAAAATATTCCTTTTCATATTCAGTGATTGGCTTTGGAATTACTTCGTTATTGGAGTTGATGGTCGTCACCTCAAAGTCTCCAATTTCAATAACTCTCCATACATGGTAATTTTCAGCCTTTATGAATATTTCCATTCTATTTTTCCAGTAGGTATAGAATTTCCCATCGAACATAGGTGGCCTTTGTGTAGAGTACCCTTCTTCCATGCGTTCGTTCATTTTCAACATCTTGAC
Organism: Amaranthus tricolor; assembly: GCF_026212465.1. Taxonomy (NCBI): domain Eukaryota; kingdom Viridiplantae; phylum Streptophyta; class Magnoliopsida; order Caryophyllales; family Amaranthaceae; genus Amaranthus; species Amaranthus tricolor. Next base: position 16,969,115 of record NC_080056.1, on the reverse strand, counting down.
AGGGAACAGGATACTGCTCTCAGGGTTTCCTGATTAAATGAGGAACATGGCTCTGATACCAATTGTAGGAATGCTAATAGATGATCGAATGCAACAAATTAATTTAAATACATTAACTAAAAAATAAAAATTAGAATTTATTTAGTTAACGTAGGCTGACTCAGTTTGGGAACAGTGCGCTGTCTCCAATTTCCAGTTTTGCTAGAACATCCAACTTAGGAACAGTAGACCTGCTGTCTCCATTTTACATCCCAAGCGATATACTTCTTCTAACATCCCTTGAATCCTTTTGACACGTGCATTCCATGAACTAAGCCATAGGTACTATCAACGATCACAATTAATCGGATATCGACCTGCACACAATCTCTAAACACATATTTGCTTAAGTGTAGTCATCATCAAAACTCAAGAGGTCCAACATCATGCAACACAAACCAAGTTTGAACTAGTTTATGCGAGAAAGTGCCAAAAAAGCATAAATACTTCATACCTTGTGAGTCACTTAATTCAAATGTATTCCTTCTGTGTGATCTACACGCGTATAACCAAGGATACTTCATCCACATATTTTGGATTGATAAAGGGCGGGGAGTCTTCAAAAGCATCATATTCTTCCTCATCCTCAACATCACCTATACCAAGGATACTTCTTTTTCCCGGTACAATAATAGACTATTTTTTATCAGATGGGTCTACAATGTAGAGTACTTGCGTGGCCTGTGTGGCTAGTATAAATGGCTCCTCACTATCACACAAACGAGTTAAGTCAACAAGAGTGAATCCACAACGGTCATCATTTTTTACGCATCGTCGATTACTATCTACCCACTTGCATTTGAAAAGACCAATAGTGAAACTAGAGTAGTCAAGCTCCCATATTTCATGTACCCGCCCGTAATATACCAATTTAGCATTAATTGGCGATTGATTCTTAGTACTCGCGTAAAATGTAGATGACACCAAAATAGAAACCCCATTATTCTGCAGATAAGATGACTTCTTATCTTGACCCTCACTCCAAAATGTGAACCCAATTACATTGTAACCCTCTTATTTGTTGACATCATCACCAGGACCAAAAGCTAACCACTTAACAGTTTCAGATATACCCTTGAGTTCTTCACATATTACTCGATTATGAAACCAATCAATAAACGTCTGATTATGCAATTGCATCAATGCCCTATCCCCTTTTGAAGGATATTTGGAACGCAATATATCAAAATGCTCATTCAGAAAAGGATGGACTTCTGGAATATGATTCAACACATACAAGTGTGCTTGTAGAAGACTTTCTCGAGGAGGTATGATCGATTTGGAGCCAATTGTTCCTTTTCCCTCAAGCCTTCCTTCATGTCGAGAGGAAGGAAGTCCAATAGGCTTTGCCATGGCCATATACTCGGTTATGAAGTTACCAATCTCATCGCTCACAGTGCCTTGAATCATACTCCCCTCGAGTTGTGCTGGATTCCTCACTTTGTTTTGTAAAACTCCCATGTGTCTCTCAAAAGGATAACACCACCTTAGAAAAATTAGACCCAAAAGCTTGATTTCACGAACGAGATGGACAATAAGATGAACCATTATATGTCAAAAAAAGAAGGCGGTAAATACATCTCAAACTTGCATAAAGTTACAATCACGTTGACTTGAAGAGCATCAAGCTTAAAGGGATCAAGAACTTTACTACAAATTGTGTGGAAGAAACGAACATAGCTCGGTAGTAGCATATCTTTGGCAGTATTCCACGGATTGCAATTGGTAAGAACACTTGCATCATTACATGGCAAATGTGAGATTTCATGCTTCCCAACTTCAACTCACCATTTAGGGTCACAAACCTCTTCATGTTAGATGAGTACCGAGATGGAACCTTAATACCATACAATGACTCACAAAATACCCGCTTCTCTACCCTGGACAAAGTGTAGCAAGCTGGACGCAAATAATTTTTTCATTACTCATCTTATTCTTATTGCCCTTTCTATTGTTACTGCCACCAATTTCATCAGCTCTATTTCTTTTTCTTACTCACCTTAACCTGTGGCCACAACTCCGGACGAATACCCTTACATTCAAAGTAATCTCGCACGGTCTTAACATCCTTTGTCTTACCCGGAATGTTCATGAGCGTTCTGAGTATGGCATTGCATACATTTTTCTTTATATGCATAACGTCAAGACAATGCTTAACCTGTAGATCTCTCCACTATTGAAGCTTCCAAAAGATTGATTATTTTTTCCATAGTCGGTCTTCACCCCCTTGCACTTGCCCTGTTTTACCAAGTATAGTCTCAACTCCCTTATCCTGTTCGTAAACCTCATAATCGGTCAACGGTCGACGAGCAACACGTTCCTCAACCTCCCCGTTGAACATCATTTTCTTCTTACAATATCGGTGATCTCGTGGAAGGAAATTTGGATGGTGCATGAATACGTGCTTCCACTTAGGAATACACGTGGATTCCATGTCATCGAGACATATTGGGCATGCTTTCTTCCTTTTGTTCTTATACCCTAATAAGTTTCCATATGCCAAAAAATCATTAACGGTGCATAAGAGCATTGCACACAAGGTGAACTCCTCATTAGCATGTGAATCAAACACGGAAACGCCTTCATCCCACATCTTTCTCAAATCCTCTATGAGAGGTGCATGATATACATATATGTCATTGCGAGGTTATTTAGAACCCGAGATAAGAAGCAAAATCATAATGTATGCTTCATACACAACTAAGGTGGCAAGTTATAGATCACTAACAATACCGGCCAAGTACTATGTTGAGAACTAAAATTGCCGAATGGGTTCATTTCATCCGTACACAGTCCGAGCCTTAAATTACGAACTTCATCCCCAAATGTCTTATGCAACCTATCAATACTCCTCCACTCTGGAGAATCAGATTGATGTGTGAGCAAGTGACCTTTCATCGCCCTATCTGCATGCCACCTCAAATTTAATGCATATTTCTTTATAGAAAAAAAGCGCTTGAATCTAGGTATTATTAGAAGATATCACAATACCTTAGTCGGGGGCCCTTTAGCATCCCCAGCCCCTTTACGCTTGTAACGCGGTAACCCACACCTAGGACCTCTTCTAAGTTCTCATTTACATTCCGGTACAATACACAATCATTCGGACACGCATGAATCTTCTGGTACTCTAAGTCGAAAGGACAAATTAGCTTTTTGGCATAATATGCCGACTTTGGAAGTTCATTTCCCTCAGGAAGCATCTCACCTAACGCTTCTAATAACATTGTGAAACTAACGTCAATCCAATTGAATTTTGACTTAATGTTGAAAATTGTCAATGCTGCTGTTAGTTTGGTGAACTTTGTACATCCAGGGTACAAAGGCTTTGAGAAGCCTCTGTCAACAAGTCAAAAACACGAAGAAGTTTTCCTAACTCATCCTTGACTCCCTCCATCATCTCATCAACACGATCTACATCCTCATCGACATTCTCTTCATCTGTCTCATACCCATCAACACGATTTACTACATCCTCCTTGACATCCACATTATTGACATCATCAACAACACTTTTTTCTTTGTAAACTCTCTCCTCACCATGCCAAACCCAAACATGATATTGAGGCCTAAACCCACGTCAAAGTATGTGCTCCCTAAGGACATCAACACTATCTATCTTTGATACATTGCCACACTTGACACATGGGCAATAAAAACCAACTCCCCCCGTCCTAACTTGATGTTCAATGACAATACTACAAAATTCTAATGCGCCATCAATAAATTCCGACAATTGAATGCTTTCATACATCTAAGAATGATCTTTTGTCATCCTAATTTAAAGCAAAATTAATATACATAAATGAAAATATATACTTAACCCTAATTAACTAAATAAGTTATAATCACTCATTTAACCCTAATTAACCATAATAATATTATTTATATTCTAATAACAACATTTATTCCAATAACCACATTTATTCAACCTTAATTAACCCTAATAATAATACAATATATCCTAAATTAACCCTAATGAAAAAACAAAAAAAAATTAGTACACATTACAATGAATAAATTTGTGGGTATTGAACAAATTCGTGGGTTTGTATTGAAAAAAATTAGAACAAATTACAATAAATTACAATGAGAAACTACCTTTGTGCCATATTCAAGAAGGTTTAAGAAGTACAAATTCGTGGGTTTTGTTCAAGGGTTTTGAAGAAGTTTGAAGATAAATAGTAGAGCAAATGCAAAGCTTCGTGGGTTTATGAAAATGCTTAGCTTCGTGGGTTTATGAAACAGTAGAGCAAATGAACAGCGCGCAGATTAACAAAGAAGAAGAAGATGAACGGTAGCACGTGGGTCAGGTTTAAGAAACAAGAAGAAGAAGATGAACAAGAAGAAGATGAATAAGAAGAAGCGGTTTATCAAACAGTAGCAGCTGAGTGTTTCGAATGTTTAAGGGTTTATGAACATTAAAAGGCGCATTTGTTTAAGGGTTTATGAAATAGTATATATGCCGGGATAGTTAAACAGTATCAGGTTTAACTAAATGTTGCAGGCAAGAGAGACCCGTAGTATATACTCATGTAAAATTTCGTTATTTGCTGCGGGCTACATCAAGCCGCAGTATGTGTGCATGTATTTTTAAATATTTGCTACGGGTCAATTAAAATTGCAGTATATGCTCAATTTTTTTTCCTGGTGATTTTATGTTGTGTCTTCGTAAAACCGCAGCATATGTTGCGGAACAAATGTGATTTTTTCCACTAGTGGAGTGCTTGTGTGGAGGTGGTGGCGATGTAAGTTTCATTGACAATGAGGGAGAGGGAAGGTTAGTTGGTTAAATACTTGGTGTAATTTGTTGGATGGTGTCAGTGCTTGTGTGACGATGGGGGCAATGAGTGTAGGTGTGAGGTTGGTGATGGTGTGAAGTTGTAATGACAATGAAGGAGAAGGAGGGGCAGTTAGTTGGGGTGGGAGGTTGGGTGGATGAAGGAGGGATGGTAGTTGGGTGGGTGGAGGAAGGGTGACAGTGGGGAAGGGAAAAAAACGGATATTGAATTTTTGTTTTCCTTATTTCATTTTGTTTTTCCTTTTTTTTTTTTTTTTTTGCTAATTTACCTACAAAAACAGGTCACCATTTGCACAAAAACATTCATAGGTAAGTGACCTAATAGTTTAGATTATTCATGGTTAATCCATAGTTGAGATTATTGCAGTAAAATTGATAAAAGGTTGGATTATTCATGGTAATTTTTTGATAAAAATATGGTTTTCTAATACGTTAAATGATATTACTTAAAAAGACAAAAGTCAATCAATATGGATAACATTATACTCATAATTAGAAAGTAATAAAGTCCAAGATATATAACCATGACATCATCATTGAATTTTAGAAAAAAAATATTTTTTGAGAAAATAACACATACGTAATTTTATAAAGTAGTGAATTTCTGCAGTATTTTGGCTTAGTAATAGTTATATCTTTGACTTTACTACTCTTTCTATATTATGAGTATAATATTATGTATAAAATGTAAATATATTTATAAATATAATTATATTTAGTTTATGACAAATATATCACAACAAAAGAAAACAAGAATTTGAATATATATTTAGTGTAATTATACTTCTATTTTTTAATTTTGAATAGAGTAAATAGTTCGTAGCTAGAGTATACAATACGAATTTATGAGTTTTTAAATAAAAAAAACATACCAATTTTTGCTAACAAAAATAAATATTACATTGAATTTGTAACACTTTATCTAATATAAACCTAGCTAATTAAGCTAAGGTGCTAAAATATAGTCTAAAAATAACTTTAATATATCTCCAAAATACATTATAAATATAAAACTCAAAATTTAATAAATAATCCAACAAGAACTTAATAGCTAAAATTTAAATACTCGAAAAGGTTACTACATCCCATGACAAAAGTAAAATCTAAATATCAAACTTTTATTCTTAGTTACAAAGAATATGAATTAACCTATTATTAATTGAATTCAATGCTAAAAGTAAAGCTATTAAAATCCATAAATTAAGTACTACGTAAATTATGTCACTCTGTGATACTACACTTGCTAATCGACTGCTTCCGCAAATAAAATGCAATCTAAAACAAAAATAGATTAGTGTCAATCACTGAAGGTGAGCAAGTAGACATACTTCACGTAAAATATTTTTCAATGTTTACATGCTTTCACAACTAGGAGAAGAGAATAACACATAATATTAAAAAAAATTTCTAAAACTTCGTATGCACTAAATATGTAGTTGAGAGGCAACTCCATAGCTCTAGGGCTATGTCTCTCTCGGATGAAGCTAGCCCATACCTCAATGGAAACTCGCCTCAAGACATAGTAGAGACTCAATAGCCTCCTACTTATAATATTATATCAAGAAGGATAGACCCATGGTCTTTTGAGTATCACTCTACATAACATATCAACAATATCAAAGCACAAATTGTTGTAAGAGACCGTGTTTTAAAGAAACAGTCTTAATTGGGCCGACCAGTAGATTTTTTTTTAAATGCAAAAAATAAAAAATGTGGTGTAACTACACATGTACTCGGTAGGGATTTAGGATATCTCAAGTAAGAATTAAGGATATGCAAAGTAGGGGTTCACAACATATCAAGTAGGTGTTTTTTAACATGTTGAAGTTGTCAAGTAGATGTTATGTGCTGTAGGTGTTTAGCTTATTATTGTAAGATTTTAGGTTATGTGCTGTAGGTGTTTTTGTTATACACTGTAGGTATTTTTGTTATGTGTTGTACATGTTTAGGTTATTTGTTGTAGGTGTTTATGTTATGTGCTGTAAGTGTTTAGGTTATTTGGTGTAGGAGTTTATATTATGTGTTGTTGGTATTTATATGTCTATTTCAGTATGCAAAAATACTTACTATAACTAGTTTAAAATGCGTACATTAATCATTCAAAATGCCTATTTCAATATGCAAAAATACCTACTAAAACTATTTTAAATGCCTACTAAAACTACTTTAAAATACCTAATTAAAATTATAGTAGGTGTTTCTGTAAAATGCATGCGCGTAGTAGGTGTTTTTGTGAATTGGGTTGTGCTTTGAAAGCTGTCTCTCTAAAAGATGGTCTCTCAAAAGACTTACTGACATCAAAGATATAATTTTCATGACAAAAATTCAAGTATTAACTATAAAGCACATAATAGAAAATAAAAATAGCTAATCTCTTTTTGAAAAAGAGACATTATCCACTCACCTATAGCTCAACTTTCCGGTGGCGGTAACAAACAATTACTAAGATCACTAAATTGGCTCCTCTAAAAAGTTGCCATGCTGTGCAGCACGATAAAAGTAATGGAAGATTAGCAATACAACAGATACAAGTCTTGCTCAACTAATAACTAGTAATTGGATATATTGCATCTATTGAAGATCAAAACAAAATATTACGGAAATATATTGCAACTCTCCAATCTCCATTAGCACCACGTGGTCGAACAAAGGATATAGAAAGTGATTGTGAGAAAAACAAAACTCATTTTATGAAGAGATAATGTAGGCAACTTAAAGGTTTTGGGTTTATTTTATATTAATAGTTTAGGTTAGGGTTAACCTCCCTTATTTAATTTCAGATTAAATAAATAATAATAGGAAAATTTACCCAGAATAATCCAACCTATTTACGATTTTCCTACAATAATCTCAATTATCGATTAACTATGAATAATTCGAACTTAGGAGGGTCTTTGCCTTGGGTACACCCGGGTGACCTGCTACCTATTGTAGCAAGTCATTTTGAATATAAAAAAAAAATAATATTTTAAAAAATGGAAAATTTACCCAGAATAATCCAACCTATTTACGATTTTCGTACAATAATCCCAACTATTGACTAAATGCCAGAAAATTACCTGTTGCACCGGTAAAAACAAGAGCAACAACAGCACAGGTTAAGTGAGTCAATAGTTGAGATTATTCATGGTTAATCGATAGTTGGAATTATTATAGGAAAATCGTAAATAGGTTGGATTATTCTGAATAAATTTTCCATAATAATAAAGCCCATAATTACTTTATGACTAAAGCCCATAATTACTATAAGACTTCAACCCTACTATAGAATATTGCACTATTATAACCTAAATAATTATTTATTACTTCTAAAATATAATATATACTCAACCTTAATGTTAAAATATTGAACTTTGTTTAATGCAAAATAAATAATATTATTTTAATACCATTTTTGAAATGTTACAATCTATCTAACTTTAAATAAATTTTGTCCACAAAGTTAAATCCGTAATTAAAAAAATAAAATGATATTCTATCTACCTTAAAATAAGGTTCATTCCCGAGTTAAACATCTGTTGTGATTCATATAACATAAGTAACATCCTATGTAGTAAATTTGCTAATCTTAAATTAAGTAATTATAATCATTGTGCTAATAAACAATGTCCTTAAATAACAACTATCGAGATAATACCATAGCCTATAGTAAATCTTCAAGAAAAATATTCTGAATTAATAAATTATCTTCTATAATATTTTAGTCATAGCAATTTCCCTTCATAACCATAATGGCTCCCAATTAATGAAGTTTCAATTTTTCTAGAAGAATAATCATTACCAATCTCATTCTATGACCTCAACGAACATACCCTTGATGAATATTTTTCAATAATAATAAAATACCAAGATATAATTGAATTAAATCCATGCAGCATAATCTCTAAGGTACAACCTCCAATGATCATTAAGAATAAATAGACAAAAGATAATACTAATACATTTTAATCTGTGACAAAATATTTTCCAAAATAATAACACTAACATGCAACCAACACTCATATTCACAACTAGGTACGTACCCACGAAGGTTTAATGCTGAACTTTATTTAAAGTTGGATAGAACCGAGGTTTAATGCTGAACTTTATTTAAAGTTGGATAGAACCGTAAGGTTTGAAGATATGAACAAACAATCACAATATATAAACTAATGTAAATCGAGTAGACTAAAGAGGTGCAATATCAAAGACACGGAGAAGAGAATAACACATAATATGAAGAACAAAATTCTAAACCTTCGTGTGTACTATGTACCTAGTTGTGAGGATACTCAATAGCTCTAGGGCTATGTCTATCTCGGATGAAGCTAGCCAATACCTCAATGGAAACTCGCCTCAAGACATAGTAGAAACTTAATAGCCTCCTACTTACATTATTATATCAAATCTTTTAAATATCACTCCTTATGACAAAAATTTAAGTATTAATTATAATGCACATAATAGAAAATCAGATTGCCTCCTACTGACAATAATATATCAAGCAGGATAGACCCATGGTCTTTTAAGTGTCATTGCCTTCAATAGATCAACAATATCAAAGATATAAATTTCATGACAAAAGTTCAAGTATTAATTATAGAGCACATAATAGAAAATCAGATTGGGCAATCTCTTTTTAGAAGAGAGACATTATCTACTCACTTATAGCTTCTACTCACTTGTAACTTCCCTTTCAGGTGACGATCACAACTACTAAGATCACTAAAATGGCTCCTCTACAAAGCTGTCTAGCTATGAATGACAATAATAAAGAAATAATCAAGACAAGGATTTATGGTGGTTCACCAATCTTATACCACATCCACCATCTAGTCTAGGATTTATATTATGTGTTTAAAGAAGATTAACAAACTTAATAGGAATTGCAAGTGGAGGATTAGTGTAAGAAGAAAGGAGCTAAATACAGAGAAACTAAGCAAGATATAATAGCTCTATACAATAAGACTACTAGGGCACTATATAAGGTCTTGGGACTAAGGTATATATAGCAAATAACAGGGCTTCAAGTAGCATTAGAGGGCAGCAATTGAAAAAGGAACCATACAGCTAGCAACTGTCAAACCAAGAAGCAGGAACCAGGAATTCAACAAGCTCAACCCTGGCTCGGGCGAGTGATGGTCGAGCAGCAGCTTCTGGCTTGGTTTTCTTGCCTTTTCTAAATATCTATGGTCCCCATCTATCCCTATTACTTTTTCACTTGTCCTTGGCAGTGGCGGACTCAATTGATTGACAAGGGGGTACGGTTGTACCCCCAGTTTGAAAAATAAAAAAGAAAAAAAAAACCCAAAACACGGGAAAGAGAATAGAAAAGAAAGAAAGAGAACAGAAACACAAGCAGAAAGAAAGAAAGAGAACAGGGAAACACAGAGCATGCGAAGACTGCTCCCTGCCTCCGTCGCTGGCTCGCCGCCCTGCTGTCAACCCACGTCAACGTCGTACCTCCGGCGCTCCCCGCTCGGCCGCTCCCTGCCTCCCCAGTGTCACCGCCGTCACGCCGTACGTTTATGAACCCTGATTATAATTTCTTCGTTTATGAACCCTAATTCCCTAAATCCCTAATTATTAATATATGCTGATAAATTTAAGCAGACTCTTCAAAGTACTGGGTCCTTGCTGCCAGATTTTCCTGAAGGAGATGCAAAAGCTTTGGTTGCATATTTGACTGTTCTTCGAAAGGTTGGTTCTTGCTTATCAAAAATTCTTCAAACTGTTAAATCATTATTAACCTCCATCTAATTTTCTTCATGAGAGCTGGTATGGTTTGAAGTTCACCACCTAGTTCTGGTAAATTGGTCTAAATTTATATCATGTGCACTTACTAATTTGCGTGTTCTGGAAGGCAATTTGCAGGCTGGCCAATGGATCAGTGAAGACAGGTTAAATCTTTTATTTTTGTTTGATTTTTACGATGGTCATTCTCTCTGTATGTGTTTGTACTCTTTGAAATGTTTGATTTTGTTGTGATCTGATTACTGGTGGAAAGATGATACTGAAATTGGGTAGAACATGTTTGCAAGTGTAGTGGATGTGAATGGTATTTTCTTATTGGAAATGCGCTCCTTAGTTGTATCTGCTCCATCACTAGTCTAAACTCTTTTACCACCAAGTATCATACTCATGTAAGATTCGTACTATGGTTTGATCTATATAGAATTTCTGACTGCAGGTTGTGGAAAATGGGAATCCTATTGACAGGAAAAACTGGTTTCTTGATATTGAGCCGTTATTCAAGCTCCTTAGTTATGAAAATGTGCCTCCTTTTCTCAAGGTTGATGCTTCTCATTAATTTTTTTGATCAAATAATGAGCAATGTTTGATGGTTTTTTAGTTGTTCAGAGTTGACATCTCATGTTTTCCCAGGGTGCTTTAAGAGATGCCATTGCAGTTTTTATCCAAGTTAGTCCATTGATGAAAGGCATTATTTGGGCGTATCTTGAGCAGTATGATCTGCCTGTTGTAGTTGGACCTCAAGTTGGAAACACTACTCAACCAATCTCTACCCAGGTCAGTTACTAAGTATGAATGTGTATATCATGAATAAACTATTGCCTTTATCGATTGTGTTTATATGAATTTGTAATTTTGAAGTGTATTAGTGTAAGACTTTAAGCATTGTAAGACTTTTATTGTTATTTTGGTAACCCTAAGGTTTACCAAATTGTTCCACCGTGACCTTTTTGCACATAAAAATTTAGAAAATGTTAATTTCGAAGCTTTGAGGCTGTTGTACGCCTATTTATGCGACTCACCATTTCAAATGCTATCAGTTTAAATTCAATATTTTCCCCCAAAACATAAACCCTAACTCTATCATTTTTGGATTTAAGGGGAAAAATATGATTTCGATGAAAGATTGTAGATAGAGGTGTTCATTCGGGTCGGTTTCGGACCGGTGTCATTCGGTTCAGTTGTATTTCGAATCGGTTATTTTTCGGCTGTGTGTTACAATAGGTCACACTCGGGTCGAGTCGGTTAGTCACGGTTCGGTTGGAGATTGATGATTCAAGCTAGGCATGGCCACGGGGCGGGTTACCCGGAACCGAACCGGTCCCGAACCGCTTGGAACTGGATCCGGAACTGGAACCGTTTGCGACAGGTTCCGAACCGCCCCGAACCCCGAAACCGTGAAACCGCCGGAAAAAAGTTGTCGGAACCGTGAAACCGCTGGAAAAAACCGTCGTGAACCGGGTAAAAAAACCCGCGGTTTGGAACCGGAACCGGTCCGGGAGAACCGGTCCAACGGTTCCATGGAACCGGTTCTGGAACCGGAACCGGAACCGGTCCGGTTGAACCAGCTCAACGGTTCCGTGGAACCGGAACCGGAACCGGGACCGGACCGGTTGAACCGGCCCACCGGTTCCATGGAACCGGTTCGCCAAAACTAGCCGTTTGTTACCGTTTTATAGCCGTTGCACTTTACTCTATATATACTCATCACTTTCAATCATTTTCATTCACAACTCATCTCTTCTCCTACTCTCTCTACTTAATTCTTTAATTACGCAATTATTCTCTTAATTACATAATTAGTCTTCTAATTATTTCTTAATTTAGTTAGTTACATAATTAATTATTTATTTATTTCTTAATTCTATATTTCTATTATTACTTCAATATTATCAATCATGTCTTCATTTTTGAAAAAAGCCACAAAAAAGTTACTAAAGTGGCAAAATCATTAGGAGGTTCCAGTTCCTCCAAAAGAAAGGCCACTTCTACTCCGTCGGTATCAACAACACCCTCCATTAGTATTTATAATTATGAACATAATTATCCGGAAGGGTACGATCCGGAGTTACATAATTATGCAGAAGAAGTGGAAAGAGATATACAAATTGATGAAGAAGAAGAACAAGAAGAGGAACCAACGACCCCAATTGGGATACATATATCTCGACAGTCATCAACAAGATCACATGAAGAACAAGGAGAACAACAACAACAAAGACAAGCTCGTGGTAAACGAGTCAATTTCCAAACTATCGGTTAGTTTTATAATATTATTCTTCAAATTAATTAAACTTTAAATTATTTATTTATTTAATTATAGTTTTATAATTTTAAATTATTTATTTAGATGAAGATGAACCAGTAAGACAACCTTTTCCGGCAATGCCACCTCCTAGTAGTAGAGCTTGTGGTCGTATTTCACAAAAGAACCAACCGAGAATCCAGATATTTTCTTATGCACTTGTCAAATTTGTGAAAGTCAAGGAGTAAAGCCCTTAGTTTCATACAGTTTCACCAGAGGTAAATACTTTTTAAGTTTTTTATACATACATAATACATTCATACATTATATATTCATATTTTATAAACATTTATTTATTGTATTTTGTGAATACGTGTTAGGTGGTGGAACGGGATCTTTTAACAAACATTTGGCAAAGAAGCATGGAATCACAAAAGAAACTCATGCAGCAAGCGGCAGCGGGACCACAAGTGGAAGCCGACAGACACAATGGGACATTTCCAACACAGGTATGCCTTTTAGATATAATCGTAATGACATGATTGATGAATTTTCTAGGTATGTATTTTGTGATGAATTGCCTTTTAACCACGGTGAAAGTAGGGCATACAAGCGTCTCACTAGACAACAATTGCAACCACAATATAGAGCAATCCCTAGGAGCATTCTTATAAGACGCACAATTAAATTATACGAATTAATGCGCTATGAATTAGTTGAAATGTTTAAATCGTTTAATGGTAGGGTTAGCATAACAACTGACATTTGGTCTGCTCCCCCACATTTAGAAGCTTATATGTGTGTAACAGCACACTGGATAGATCAAAATTGGATTATTCAAAAAAGAATAATTGCTTTTGAGACAATGCCAGAAAGACATACCGGTGAAAACATAAAATATAGATTAGTAGAGATATGTAGGGAATGGAACTTATTAGATAAAATATTTTGTTGTTCAACTGATAATGCAACCGCAAACATTAAATGTATAGAACTTTTGTTTAACGAACCTGCCTTTAGTTTAATCCTTAGGGGTAGCTTATTACACATACGTTGTTGTGCGCATATAGTTAACTTATCTTGTCAAGTAGGCATAAAACAATTAAGTGAATTATTAGAACCAATTAGGGATATAGTGAAATGGCTTAGGATCGGAAAGATAAAAAGAAGATATAAACAATTATGTGACCAATACCAACTTAAAAAAGTGTATTGGTCATTAGATACTCCTACACGTTGGGGCTCAACCAACGATTTATTAAGAAAGGCGATTGCTTATCGCCCAGTAATAACACAACTATATAGTGAGTGTACAGATAGTTTCATAGCTGATGAAAGTTGGGAATTAGCAATAGGTGTACATAACATATTAGAAGCGTATGACCACGCGACTAAGATTTTTTCTTATGTTTATGAACCGAACGTTCACTTAGTAATAAGTGAATGTATTACTATTTTTTATCATCTACTTAAACATACACATGAAGATACTAACCCACAATTAAGGCCGATTCTTGCAGATATGATGGAAAAATGGAAATCATATTTTACCGATTTTCCTTATATTTATGGAATCGCAACCATTTTGGACCCACGTTTTAAAACTGAGGTCCTAACTAAAGTAATAGGATTTTATTATCAATCGTTAGATCGCCCGTCTTCTGATGTACAATATTATGTAGGAACATGTAAAAAATATTTAGTTGAACTCTATGATTTTTACGCTAGTGTATATGACCCGAAACGCGATATGTCTAGGCGTGCTAGCGTTTCGGCTCGTCCCACTTTCTATAATTCAGTAATAGCTAACATAATGACTCAAGATGATAGTTTTGTAGGATCTTCTTCTTCCTCGACCACATATTTAGAACTAGATAGTTATCTTAAACACCACTTTGAAATAAACCCAAGTGTCTATAATATTTTGGAGTGGTGGAAAGAAAAATCTGTTAAATTTCCCATTTTATCGAGAATTGCAAAGGATATCCTTGCAATTCCCGCGTCAACTATTGCGTCGGAGTCTGCTTTTAGTGCAGGTAGAAGAGTTTTGGACGAAAAGCGATCTCGTCTTGCTCCACATAGTATTCAAATATGTGTTTGCAAGAAAGATTGGGATCAAGCGGAGATTCGAACACAAGGACTAAGGAACGATGATGATCAAGACGACAATGATGATCCATGGATGATGATGGATACAACTTCATCATCGTCAGGAGGAGAGTCAGCGGAAGCATCTAATCAACCACATGATGATGACGAAGACGAATAGGATCAATCCGACAAGCGACAACGATGAATCAACACTCAACAACTATAAATAAAAGGTATGACAAAGAACTACGTGGGCTTTGATTCCTTCGGGATACGTAGGCAGCTTAGTATTCATTTGGGTACTAGGTTCAAGTCCATTTTCTCCCTCTTTTTTTATTAATCATCTTTATCGACATTATCATTGATTCGTTTCTTATTAATTTATTTTTTTCCATTCTTTTTAGTAAATATTTCAATAACGATGACAACTTGACATGCAATGAATTTCGCTAATAATCAAGTAATCATCAAAGGTACGTCCGCGATATTATAGTATTTTTTTATTATACAAAAATTTAAAGAAAAAATTAAAATGGAACCGATGGTCCGACCCGCCCGTCCCGTGAGTTGGAACCGCCGGAACCGCCTCATGAACCGCCAAGGAACCGTTTGGAACCGCCCGGAACCGGAACCGGAACCGGAACCGTTCGCGACAGGTTCCAAATGGAACCGGAACCGGAACGGAACCGGACCAACCCGGACCGTGGCCATGCCTAATTCAAGCTATCGGGTTAGCATCGGTTCGGTGTCGGTTGAAGTTCGTGTCGAGTGTTAATCGGTCTCGGGTTGTCATCAGTTACTAATTGGTTTGGGTTCGTCGGGTACAGATAGGGTTTGGGTTTTTTTAAAAAAAACAGAATTCGGCTACGTATTACTGATTACTATTGATCGAATCAATATCAAATTAAGTTATTAGTCATTTTTTAATTGATGACAAGATTCCCTTTACTTAAAGCAAAATAGTTAAAATGCAAATCAATTAGTAATCATTATTAATTTCTTACTTTTACTTGTTTGATCTGAAATTAAAATTATAAAGTTCTATCAATTTTCATCTAATTTGATTAAAAGTAGTTAAATAAACATTGACTATTGATTATTAACTCTAAATATATGAAACCATGTATTCAAAAAATTTAATTTATTAAAATATCTAACACTTCATTAAATTGACTAATAAGATGATTGAATATGAGTCTATCATACTTCTATGTTAAAACTTGGTTTAGGTTTACAACAGTTCGATCTGAAATTCGTTCGGGTTAAGTCGATTTTAGCCGGATCAAATTCAGTTTCGAGCATGATTCGGGTCAGTTATTATTAGGTTTGGGTAATTTTGGTTATTGGTTATGTGTCGGTTGCAAAAATCGGTTACAGCTCGGGTTCAGCTTTCCCATTTTCGGTTGTCAACCGGTTCGGGTGCTATCAGTTCGATAAACCTCAAAAAGGAACACATTTTCAGGTCAGTTTACTTTCGATTTCGATTTGGGTTTTCGAGTCGGATCACTATTGAACAGCTTTAATTGTAGAGCTAGAGTTTATGTTTTGAGGGAAAATGTTGAAACTGATGGCATTTGAAATAATGAGTTGCATAAATAGGCGTGTAACAACTTTAAAGCTTATAGTTAACGTTTGTTGACGTTTAATGTGCAAAAAGTTCACGGTGGAACAACTTGGTAAACCTCAAGATTACCACGTGGATTTTTTAAAAGTTTTGGTTACTACGTGAAAAATTCAAAAACCTTAAAATTATCACATGAAACTTCCTATATTTTTTTAATGGGCCAAAACGTGAAAAATTCAAAAACCTTAAAATTATCACATGAAACTTCCTATATTTTTTTAATGGGCCAAAGTAAGGGTGAGTCAACAAAAATTACTCGTGTAGGAGTGGGTTAATGGGCCAAATGGCTTATTGACAACGAGTTAGTATAGTTTAATTTTAGAACATTCTCACGGTTTCTTCAAAAGTCGATAAACCACAAGAACAAACTCTAGAAAGAACCCCCAACAACGCTTCTTCTCGTTTCGCTTAACCCTTTAGAAAACAAAAACCATAAAAACCACAAAGCTTCATTACTTCCAATAAACTTGCATAAAAACACAAGCACCAGAACTAAATACCGGAAAGCCATAGAAATTATGTTTTTCTTCTTCGTAGGTGGAGTTGAACAACAGATTAATCAGGTTTTGAAAACTGGAGTTGGCAGATGTATTAATTGCGGTAACAAAAGCGACCTTGTCAAATACGACAACGTTTTGAAGGTGTTCTTTGTTCCTATTTGGAAATGGCCTGGTAAAAATCCAATGCTTCATTGTAATTCCTGTAACTTGTTTTTTCCTGAATCTTTTTCCCTTCCGCCGAAAACGACGTCGTCTGATATTGATGATCTTAGATATTGTCAATCCTGTGCTCGTGTTGTTGAAGCTAATTACCGGTTTTGCCCATTCTGTGGTGTTTCTTTGTAATAATTAACTCGCAGAACTATCGAGTATCTCAATGTTTAATTGTGTTGTGTTTGTATCGATTCTCAAAATATAATTAGATGTATAATACTTGTACTTTTGATTGAATAAATGTTTCATTGGAACTTGATTCTAATTTTGTTGTTATTATCGTTATGGCTTTTGTTCATATTCATGTTCATCTTATTTGGCCAAAACCCAAATTAAAATTTCAATCAATGATTTATACAAATATGGAATTTGTTATTACTTGTTTGAATATATATATATATATATATATATATATATATATATATATATATATATATATATATATATATATTAAATCAATGACTCATGTTCATGTTCATGTTCATATTATAGTAATCGAGTCCATTAAAAAGTTTAAGCAACCTAATGATTAGTTTAAATGTTATTTAAAATAAAATGTTCAATCAATGATTTATACAAATATGGAATTTGTTAATACGTAGTTAATATATATATATATATATATATATATATATATATATATATATATATATATATATATATATATATATATATATATATATGTGAATATGATTTAATAGGAAAAGGTTTGAAAATAAGAAAGATAGAAAAGAATTTTATAGATTAGATCTTCGATTAATAGTCCATTTTGCACGCTGTTCAGAGCAGAAAATAAATTGTGATGTTTTGTTAATTAATATGTAATACTTTCTGTATAAACATGTGTCAGATGAAATTGTGATGTTTTCTAAATAAGTTTATGATCCTTTCTTCATAAACATGTGTGTGAGTGTATGTAAAATATTAGTCACAAGTAATCCTGGCAGAAAATTATTTTGAAGAATTAAATTAATGTTAATATGGGAGAAAATAATAAAATTAGAAGAAAATCGGGCAACATTTACCTGTGAAGACAGAAGAAGTATTGAACGTGCATTAAGCATATTAGTGCATGGGAACGTCACGTGCACTTATGAGGACATTTGTTCATTGTAGAAGATTATTACAAGCAAGTTGGACACGTGTAGAAGATTCGAGTGATTGGGTCGGTTTCGGACGGGTGTTTCTCTGTTCGGTTGTATTTCAGATTGGTTATTTTTTTGATACGTGTTATGATGGGTGACACTCGGGTCGGATCGGTTAGTCACGCTTCGGTTGAAGATCGATTATTCGAGCTATCGGGTTAGCATCCGTTCAGTGTTGGTTGAAGTTCGAGTCGAGTGTCAATCGGGCTCGGGTTGTTATCGGTTAATAATTGGTTCGGTTTTACCGGGTACATATCGGGTTCGGGTACTTTTCAAGTAGAAATTAGCTACGATTTACTAATTACTATCAATCGAGTCAATATTAAATTAAATTGTTAATGATTTTTAATTGACGATAAAGATTTCCTTTACATAAAGCAAAATAGTTAAAATGCAAATCATTTAGTAATTATATTACATTGTTACTTTTACTTGTTTGACAGTAAGTTAAAATTATAGTTCATGTAATTTGATTAAAAGTAGTTAAATAAACATTGACCATTGATTATTAACTATAAATGTATGAAATCATGTATTTATAAAATTTAATTTATTATAATATCAATTACTTAATTAGATTAGCTAATAAGATGATTAAATATGAGTCGATCATACTTCTATGTTAAAAATTGGTTCGGGTTTATTGTCGTTCAATTCAAAATTCGTTCGGGTTAAGTTGATTTTAGCCGGATTGAGTTTGGTTTCAAGCATGATTCGGGTCGGCTATGACTCGGGTCGGTCACTACTAGGTTTGGGTAATCTCGGTTAACGGTCATATGTCGGTTACAAAAATCGGTCCTAGCTCGGGTTCTGTTTTCCTATCATCGGTTGTAAACCGGTTCGGGTACAAATTCGGTTTGGCTAATGTCGATTCGATAAACATAAAAAAGGAACAAATCTTCGGGTTGGTTTACTTTCGATTTCGGTTCGAATTTCGGGTCGGGTCACATTTGAACAACTCTAGACACGTGTTAATAGAAGAAGCAAAAAGCGACATTTAAACTAGAGGAAAAACTACCAAAGCAAAGGAGAACTCAACACGTTAGAGACAACAACAGTGGCATGAATTTTGGGGATTAGTGAAATAATAGAAGGAACGTTCTACTTGCACAATGATGGACTATAAATACACTTCATAGGGCACATAAATGAAGTAATTAAATTCTACTATTAAGAGAGATACAAAGAACTCTATGTAATTTATTGCTAAGGAGTTATTACAATTGAATTTCACGAACCCACATTGATTTTCAGAAGAACATTGATAGCATAATCATAAGTATAGGAGAGTAAATTACAATTGTTCTAATTAATCTTTAAAAGAACATCTGTCAAATATTAAGAATATTTTCTAAAGACCTCACGTCTAAATAAGTGCTAAGTAGTAATTTACCTTGTAGCCACTGTGTTCCTGGAAGGACCTATTAGGCAAATTGTCTCAGATTGATACTAACTTGGGCGTCAGAGTGGGTCCCCGAAAAAATATTCCGAGCCCTGCTAACCCCTTGTTGCATTTTACAAGCACAACCATCTTCTCAAGTGATCATACTCTATAGCTTGGCAAAATAGAAAACACAGATTTCCACCAACATTAAGCGTCTTATTGATCCTAAATCACTAGATTAAGTTTGTAATTAATTGTTCATAAAACCAAACAGAAACAATTCCATAATATGACAAATAACGCCCACATTTTGGTACTTTAATAATAATATGACTTTTAGACTAGGTGAAAGCTCAGATGACTTCATACATTCATCATTGGAAACCACATGTAAGTAAGATACAATATAATAAGAATAATAATGGTGAAGTATTGAATTTCCATGCAGAAATAATAAATAATTATTTTAATGTGTGTCAATATCATACTTTATCATTTTTCATGTTGACTTATGAATACAACAAATACGAAACACCCAATATACATTGATGAATAAAAGCAATAATAAACATATGATCATCAGATTACAATATATTCTTCACTTGGAAATACTTGATGAATGACAATGAATAATACAATACTTGACATATAATAATTCTCGGATATACTTGGTTGATATTGCCGATAAACTTGTCTATTGTACATAGTTATTAATCTTATCTTCTAATAGGGTGACTCATTAGCGCCAATGATGATGAATATTTAGCAATAGCGGATATTAAAGATAAAGAAATCATGAACGATATCTGGACTAATTTTTGTTAGACCGAAACCACTTAGTTGAAGCAAGTTTGGAAACATTCTAACGGATCATCTAATCCTTAGAAGGTGCATCAAACCGAACCTCAACATTGGGACTGACTTTTTAGACAGAAATCACTTAGTTGAAGCTAGTTTGGAAATGTTATACGGGTCACCTAATAACACTTTAGAAGGTGCATTAAACCGAACTTCAACATTGGGACTGATTTTTATAACCAAAAAGCATTAGTTGAGTCTAGTTTGAAAGCGTTCTATCGGTCATCTAATAACACATTAGAAGGCGCGTCAAATCGAACTTCAACATTGGGACTGGTTTTTTAGACAAAAACCACTTAGTTGAAGCTATTTTGGAAACGTTCTACGGTTATCTAGTAACCCTTTAGAAGGTGCATCTAATCGAACTTCAACAATAGGACTGATTTTCTAGATAGAAACCACTTAGTTTAAGCTAGTTTGAAAACTTTTTACGGGTCATCTAATAATCCTTTAGAAGGTGCATCAAACTGAACTTCAACATTGAGGCTGGTTTTTTTTATGCTTCGAAATAGAGAGCGCCAATTGTCAAATCGTCAACCCTACTCTCCTGAAATGAAAAATATTAACCACTAGGAGAAATTGATCCCGTTTTTCACTTCATAAACACTTTCAATTTCTCCTTACACGTCTTAACATTTATTATTTAATAAACTCCTTTCATATCCATGCTTTAATACAATCCATAGAACGGATTGAACAGTTTCTTGATCATATAACTACTTCTCCACAAAAACTCTTATATCACGCCAATGTGATTCATAGACATCATGAATCAAATACCACCAATGCAACGACGCATCTATGAAAAATATAAGTCAAGAGATATATGGTAGATAAAGCAATCTAGCAATCTAAGAAGCATCAAATACCACCAATATAACACCATTGTACTTGTGGTTTTTGTTTTATGAATTTCTTCCACCGTTTTTAAAGTGATATATAATGACTATAGTGATGATTTTGTATGTTAAGTGGTGATAGCCGAATGAATTTGGTGATATAAAAAATTTAATTGTGAACGAAAAACACATTTTAAAGTAATGAAGAAGGATTTTGCATGCTGTAAGTCATAAATGAAATTAGTAGGGTTGTAAAAAAGGAAAATGCCTAATCAAATGATTTCGTTCAGGCAAATGACTTTTTTGTTTCAATAAGATAAAGAAGAATCCTAATGATCCCCACAGATTGCCAATCTGTTTCGATAATGAAACTAGGAAGTGCAAAAAAACACTAATAATAGATGGATATAAAATGTAATCGAGAACAATTGTCAATATGCTAAAAGGGGTGATAATTTTTGACTATGTTAATACAAAGATTAACTTGGCAGATAATTTTACAAAAGTTGTACCAAGAAATTTCATGTATTACTCTTCAATAAAATTGGGTTATGTTCAATTTACACCAATGAGGGAAACCCAATTTAACGCTTGGTTAACGTCGGGTATTATGTTTTAATGAGGTAGAATCTCTTATTTGATGTTGGTAAGTAACTCATGTAAAAGACCCAAAGGAGTTACTTAGGAACTTGTGATGAATTAAGATAATAGCCAATAAAAAGTTCTCTAGTTCTAGAATAGAAGAGCTCTAGTTGTATGTGTTGGATCACAAGTACACAAAAGTTCCTTCAACAAATCAAGATAGACATATAGACTTCTATGAACTCATGAAAAGATACGGACACAGGCTTTAAAGTATCAAGTTTAATGAACAAGATAAATTTTTTTATATGTACTTCTCTTTGGATGGATAAATATGTATCTTTGATTCAATCCCTGATAGACATCATCGATTTATTGCCATTTGTGATTGAGATGTACTAGGTACCAATTCAACCCATAGGGATATTGAGCATTGATGTACAAGATAGAGAGTAATCTCAGATTGTGTAGAGATATAAGTTATATACTCTAAATAGGGAGAATTGTTGTATTTTAGAGTATATTATAAAAAACTAAGTCCAAATCAAAGACAAAACAAG
This sequence comes from Amaranthus tricolor, assembly GCF_026212465.1. Taxonomy (NCBI): domain Eukaryota; kingdom Viridiplantae; phylum Streptophyta; class Magnoliopsida; order Caryophyllales; family Amaranthaceae; genus Amaranthus; species Amaranthus tricolor. The sequence continues at coordinate 16,946,504 of NC_080056.1, read as the reverse complement.
TGAACAAAGGGCATAAAACAGAACTAAAAGCCAACTCGAATTTTGGTCTGCAAAGACATAAATAGGCTCGGGTTGAAGTATTCAATGCACCATGGAGGTAAAATTTAAAGCCGACTCGGCTTCAAGTGTATCCAAAACTTAAAGCTCACTTGACTTTAGTCTAAGGGAAAAACGACTAGACTTTTCCCTCTGGATTGTAACGTTCAATTTGAAATCAGTTTTGTCGGTGGAAAACCTTATGAATGCTTGTATGCTTTCAAAAAATTTTAATCATTTGATCAGTTATTGTTCAAAATGAGTGGTATTAAGTCATACATAAACACCTTTATAAAAAAAGGATGATTGCATTAAGGGTAGACTAATTTGCTAGTATATTGACTATTTAGACCCCTCTAATTAAAAATTGTGGCTTCACCCCATTGAAACCATAAAAAAAAAAAGCTCAGCACCGCACCTGTTTTAGCCATCCTAACTTCAATGAGATGTTTGAGGTAGAGTTTGATGCTTCGAGAGTAGAAATTAAAGGTATCCTTGTTCAAAATAATTGTCCCCTTAATTATTTTAGTGGAAGCTTAGTAATACCAAAATAAAGTATTTCAGTTATGATAAAGAGTGTTTTGCTATTATAGTCCTCACCCATTAAAAACAATACCTTATTGCCAAAGAGTTCATCCTTCATTCTGACAATAAGGCCTATAAATTCATTCAAAGCCAAAAACAACTCCAACATAAACATGGTAAGTAGGTTGAGTACCTTCAAATATTTCATTTTACTATCAAACACAAATTCGAGAACATTATATATTTTCAAAATATTGTAAGTAGGCATTAAGAATAATGTAAGTAGGCATTAAGAATACGGTATAATCTTTGGTGGACTGGACTTGAGATATGTCTCTCAAAGAGACGGTCTCTCAAGAGACTAACTGATTTAAGAAATCAAACAAAAGCGCATATTCTCCATTTCCAAAATTCCTTCTTTTAAAAATTTTCATTCTCGGGTCATGTGCAAATTTTATTTAACCGCAAGCGCACGGTGTACGTGTAGTTGCGGGTCAAACACAAGGAAGCTAGGACAAGGAACTTACTCATTTCTACTAATTATATTGCTTAAAGAGAAAAAAAATTGATTGATTTTTGTCCAACAAAACAAATGCAATAAGAAATGTGAATTAAAGCTATATGATGAAGAGATTTAGGGTGTCGGGATTCCCCTAAAGTCTTGTATGATCAAATTCTCATTAGTGTCAATAAAATGTCGGATTAATTACGTGGTTAAACATGATCTTGTTAATCTCAAACTCTCGCTCTGTTAATTAACTTTTACATTTAGACCCTACTAATTTAATTCTCACACGCTAGTTTTATTGAACGAATTAATAAGAATATAACTAAAATTTACCCTAAAGCAAAGTCGATCCTAATCTCACACGCTAGTTCTATTGACTAGTTCGAAAAAGCATATTTAATTTATGGTTATTAGCACAATTTAACCACATTAATCCTAATTTCATACTTTCGATCATTAAATCATACTCAACTCATAGGTTCAAACCTTAACCATAGAAAATGGATCTACTCACTAGTCATGGTAAAAGCGATGAACACAAACCCTAGGATGATACTAGACATGGATGAATATGATACTAATGACAAATTCAAGAGAAGCAATAATTAAATATCAAAGAACACAACAATTAATTCAAAGAACAATAAATGAAGAACAAAACTAATTTTTATTAAAGGAAGATTTATGACAATAATTAAGGTTCACTAATGAAGGATTAAAACTAATACATGGAATTAAAATGCAAAGGAAATTAAAAGACTAAAAGAAACTTACAATCCTTAAAGGAAGATTAATGGCAAACTTCATGAAAAGGTAAAACTAAAGGAAGAATTAAAGAGCAAAAACTAGTAAAATTAGTCAAAAAAACATGGAAGAGGAGAGGAGAAGAAGAGGAAGAAGGAGAAGCGGGTTTATTACCCACTAAATAAACCCTAAGAAGTCAATGAATATAAAGATAAAATAAAATAAAATAATACAAAAGTAGAGTAATTGGAAAAGGTTGCAAGGAAATCCAAAAGCTAGAGCCGACTCAGCAGCCACTTCCATGACCAGGAACCCGAGTCGGCGTTTTACGCTGACAATTTCAGCGAACTTCAAAGGATCGTTATTTCTTGCTCGGTTATTGGAATTGGGCATTTAATATATCGTTGGAAAGCTATTGAAGTCTAGTTTTTAATGCTGTAAACCTGACATTAATGCAATATTTCTACAAAAGGTATGGCCAAAAGAGTAGACATATATCAAATTTCACCTCAATACTTTTGCATTAATAACACTCTTCTACTCTTTTACTCATATTTTTTTGTAGAATATCTTCACCCGAGCTAAAATCTCTTTAGTGAACTCCGTCATCATTAAAACCATAAGAATTATGCTTAAAACAATTAAAACCACTCAAAATCAACATGAATAACCAAAACGAGTAAAGTAGCATAAATCTTTAAAACATGGAATTACTAACAACGACCATCATTAAGGAGTATAAAATGATATAAATAAGTGTAAATAATTGCACTTATCAAATTCCCCCATGCTTAACCTTTGCTCGTCCTCGAGCAAGTCAAAGTTGACAATGAAAAATGAAGGTTAAGACACTGTCTCCAAACCTAGTCTTCTTCTTATAACTCCTAGAGAACATGGAAAATGAAAGAAATTCTACACTTGTTCCTTCAATGTGGCCTACTCAAGTACCCACCTTATAGCTCCCACTTCTTATGTCGTCAGCTCCAAGAACAATTGAGATGCAAAATTTAGAATCTCACTTTATCTCTCATTTTTCGTAGAAACTTATTTTTGGGTTTTCGTCCTAGCCACTCATTAATTTCTTCAAGTCTCACTTGCTCACCCACTCATGTCGTTCTTTTGCCTAGGTCGCCTTTTCGGGTTTTCAACCTAGCTGGGATTTTCTATTTTCAAGCGTGTTTCCCTTTTTCAATGAACAACATGTACAAACTTAGCTGTGAAAATCAAAGATAAAATATAAATGCAATGCTAAGATTGTACAAAAATATACAAGATAGAAAACATGGGTAGAAATAGGGTATTCAGCAACCCTTATAGAAAATAGGGTCTTTAGTAACCCTGGATAAAGCAAATCAAAGCACAGAATGAGAATGCAAAGCTAACCAATATACAACAATGATGAACTGGGATAGCACCGTCAGTTGCATCATTACCTCTTATGACATGAAACTCCGGTTCTCCTTATGGCTTCCCTAAAAGAAAGAGGCTTCGTATCTTAATCTCCTTTTCTGTCATTGAATAATCTCACCTTAAGCCCATAAAAATCCCAAACCCCTTATCAACCTCATACTCATCCCAACACAACATCACCACAACCACAACATGATGAAACCAAACAATCACCCAAACTCCAAACAATGTGGCTCAAATAATGGAGCTCTTGGATCTGACATTCCAAGAACTATTTTGGACAAAAGAGGATAGGGGCTTTATGTTGGTTAAAATTTAGAGCTCAAATTACATGCAATGATTGATAAAGGTGATATGCGAGAATTTAGGTGAGGATGGCTAAGTGGGTTAAGGTATGTCAATTTAGTGGAGCTAGAATTATAGAGAAGATGAAGATAGGAATAGAAGTATACCTGTGGATGCCGTGGCAAAGGATTCGATCGATAGCTGTTGATGAACACTCACTCTCCTTTTGCCTAGATCTCCTTCACAGGTTATTGGCTAGCACTCTAGTCACTTTTTTTCTTCTTTTTTCGGATAGGGGTAAACAAAAAGATAAACAAAAAAAAATAATAACAAAAACATTAAAGTTCTAATCTAAGAAAGTAATAAAACTAGACTAGAAAAGCAATAAAATACTACAACTAGCAAGCATGACTCCCCCATGCTTATCAAAAGCATTGTCCCCAATGCTTAACTTTGTAGCAAAGGAACAAAGACATGAAAACAAAAGCACCTAGATAGGGGAAGTCTAATGTAAAAATAAAATAAAACAAAATTAAAATGTAACTATAAGTACGGGTTGCCTCCCGTAAAGCGCTTTTTTAATGTTTGTAGCTCGACTGTTGTGCTCAAGATTGGATATCTACAAAGCTGTTAGCATCTTATCGAACTCCTCTGAAAAATTCAAATAAACACAATAAAGGTAGTTTGAAAGAAAAATAACTACAAAAACAAATGGATTATGGTGAAAGAGAATATAATAGGAGAGTTTGTCAATAACATAATTATCAGGAATAAAATTAATATTAACAAACTCTATAGTACTCTTACAAATTAAAGGTGGTGATGCAACCATAAGGAGTTTTCTTCCTTAGCCAAAAACAATTCGATACATGAAGAAGTCTCGAGATGAAGAAACATAATATCAAAAGAGTTAATCACTGTTAATTTTCTTCATCACAGACTCTGTTACCCTCTAACATTATCTCAAGTGCATCTATTTCACGTTCCCAAATAGACTTGTAATGACACTCCTCATTAACAACGTTGGGATGGTCAATGGTGGACTAACGCACAATGGGTGGTGAATGGATGAGGGGAGATAGGGAGACACAATCATAAGAAGTAATATCATAAAACTCAATAGCATCAGACACTAAAGACCCTACTTCCTTATCATCAATAAACATGTTATTAAATGCAAAATATTCACCAAGCAACTCCTCTACCTCCTCACTAACATGAATCTTATTAGATGAATTAAGATCTTTATTGCTACTGACATTTAAATGCATGATTTCAACCTCTTGCTCTAAGGCATGAGCACAAAGACCCAAAAATTCTTTTGGCAAGGTTTCAACATAAGAATCATTAGCACAAGTCATATCCAAAGATTCATATACACCATTATAGAAGGAACAATAAATGAGTTATCACAAGATAAATTAATGGGCATGTCAGAGTTATAAAGGTTATCACCTTGTTCCACTAGAAAGTGTAACTCACCCACATTACCCTTTGAAGAAGGGGAATCATCATGCTCAATTGTTGCACCACTGGTTTTCTCATTGTCTATTACCATTTGATTGATAATTGCTTGATTACGAGCAGGACTAGATGATTGCTCAGCCAAATGTTCATTCATTATTGCTAATAGCTTGATCATCGTTGATTCTAGTCTAGTATGAGATTCTTGGTGTTGTTCAACTTCAAACTGCAAACACCGAGTAAACATATTACAAAAGAAGTCCCAACGATAACTGTCATCCATGTTAAGTATCTGACCATTGCCCATATTGTTCGCTAGACTCTGAGACTCGGGGTTCAACCCCTCTAATATCACATGGCCTAAATCCTCAGAGTAAAAAGCGTGACCACAAGAGGCCAAGTATTCCACATAATCTTGAAATCCAGAGAAATATGTGTGGAATTTCTCACCTTCATATTGCGGAAAAGAGAATATAGCCATGGATAAAGATGCAGAACATAATAAAAAAAACAAATTATTTATTCACCACAAGAAAGCAATATATCAATAAAAATTAACAAATTAATTATCTGTCAATTCCCCGGCAACGACACCAAAAACTTGATGTGCAAATTTTATTTAACCGCAAGCGCACGGTGTACTTGTAGTTGCGGGTCGCACACAAGGAAGTTAGGACAAGGAACTTGCTAATTTCTACTAATTATATTGCTTGAAGAGAAAAAAAGGTTGATTGATTTTTGTCCAAAAAACTACTAATGCAATAAGAAATCTTAATTAAAGCTACATGATGAAGAAATATAGGGTGTCGGGAATCCCCTAAAGTCTTGTATGATCAAATTCTCATTAGTGTCAATGAAATGTCGGATTAATTACGTGGTTAAACATGATCTTGTTGATCTCAAACTCTCACTCTGTTGATTAACTATTAGATTTAGACCCCACTAATTCGATTCTCACACACTAGTTTTATTGAACGAATTAATAAGAATTTAACTTTACCCTAAAGAAAAGTCGATCTCAATCTCACACGTTAGTTCTATTGACTAGTTCGATAAAGCTTATTTAATTTAGAGTTATTAGAACAATTTAACCACATTAATCCAATTTCATAGACACTTTTAATCATTAAATCATACTCACTCGTAGGTTCAAACCTTAACCCTAGAAAATGGATCTACTCACTAATCATGGTGGAAGCGATGAACACAAACACTAGGATAATACTAGACATGGATGAATATGATAATAATGACAAATTCAAGAGAAGCAATAATTAAATACCAAAGAACACAACAATTAATTCAAAGAACAATAAATGAAGAACAAAACAAATTTTTATTAACGGAAGATTATTGACAATAATTAAGGTTCAATAATGAAGGATTAAAACTAATATAAGGAGTTAAAATGCAAAGGAAATTAAAAGACTAAAAGAAACTTACAATCCTTGAAGGAAGATTAATGGGAAACATCATTAAAAAGCTAAAACTAAAGGAAGAATTAAAGAGCAAAAACTAGTAACATTAGTCTAAAAGAGCTGAAAGAGGAGAGGAGAAGAAGAGGAAAAAGGAGAAGAGGGTTTTAGTCTCCCTCCTTATGCTACTCAAAGGAGACTTTTCCTAATTGTCTCTTTTTACCCACTAAATAAACCCTAAGAAGTTAATTAATATAAAGATAAAATAAAATAATACAAAAGTAGAGTAATTGGAAAAGGTTGCACGGAAATCAAGAAGCTAGAGCCGACTCGGTAGCCACTTCCATGACCAGGAAGCCGAGTCGGCGTTTTACGCTGACAATTTTAGTGAACTTCAAACGATCGCCATTTCTTGATCGGTTATTGGAATCGGACATGTAATACACCATTGGAAACCTCTTGAAGTTTAGTTTCTAATGCTGCAAACCTTACATTAATGAAATCTTCCTATCAAACGTTATGGCCAAAAGAGTAGACATATATCAACTTTCACCTCAAAACTTTTGCATTAATAACACTCTTTTACTCTTTTGCTCATTTTCTTTGTAGAACATCTTCAACCGAGTTAAAATGTCCTTAGTGAACTCCATCATCATTAAAACCATAAGAATTATGCTTAAAACATTCAAAACCACTCAAAATCAACATGAACAACAAAAACGAGTAAAGTTGCATAAATCTTCAAAATGATTACGGAATTACGACCATCAGTATGGAGTATAAAATGATATAAATAAGTTCAAAGAATTGCATTTTTCATAAGGATTTTTATATGGATGTTGTTGAATTTGGAGTGATCTTTGAGAAGTGTCACAATAACCTTAGGTTATGTTTTTTGAGGTTATCAACTTCGTGTTTCAAGAAAAAGTGTGTAAGAAACTCTCATCAAAGAATTTCACGAGAAAAGAAAGATGTATGCTTAGAAGGTGGTAACTTGGTATATGAATTTACTTGAGGAAGGAGGGGCTTGTAAAGAATATAAAGTCCAAGTTGAGTGCTAGGCTAGATCGTTAATTCAAAGTGTTTCAATAAGTGTGACAATGCTTATAAGTCGGAGCTTACAAGGGACAATGGTATTTTCTAACAGCTGCAATGTAAGTGACTTGATTCTTTCATGAGAATGATCTTATACTAAGTATGAGGATAAAATTTTTTCAAAGAAGGGGAGGATGATGGTGTTTATATTCCTTCCATCACTCTATTGATGCATTTGTTCAAGATAAATTATTTCTCCATGGTTCCCTTGATCATATTTCTAAACTATTTAATATAGTGAGTAATTGAACTTTGGTAGTTTTACGTAATATCTTTTGTGATGTTTAAAGTCAAGTATTGCTTGTTAATTTCCTGAAGAAAAGATGAGTTCAGTCCATTTCTAGAAAATGTCTAGAAATTCATTAAATCTCTAGAGCAACTCTGGTACTAGATTGTCCACATTGTTAAAACCATTTATTTCTAGAAAAAGTCTAGAAATTCATTAAATCTCTAGAGCAACTCCAGTACTAGGTTGTCCACAAAAAGGTTTTTAAGAAAATTAGATCAAAATCCAAAGTGTTAAATCTTTGCGTTTCTAATTGTGTGAACATATGTGCTTTACAGTTATATTATAAATTCCATGAATATTTGAAATTTTTGCACATGTTAAGTTCACATGTAAAGGGAAATTAAAGATGTTTGTGGTATTAAAATTGAAGATGACCACGGTGATGGTGATGGTGATGGTGATGGTAATGAAATTGAAAGTGGCGAAGGTGATGAAAATGAATTTGAAGATTATGATGGTGATCTTGGTTGGAGGTAGAATTCTCAAAGGTAGCTTGATGGTGGTTATTGGGTTGCTTTTGTTGGTGATAGTGGCAGGGGTGTGGGAAGGGTTTGATTTTATTTATTTATTTTTTAATTTTTTAGTTATATTAATATGATTTTAGATATTTTTTAAGATAACTTGTTATTATAAGTTACTAGTAACCTTTGTTCATTCTTGATAAACACCTACAAAGTACTAATTATTAATGATTATCATTAATTGATATCATTTTAAGAAAATCAAAAAAATATTAAATTATTTTAGATAATTTTTTTTTAAAAATTTCAAAAAAATCCTTTGACAATTTGAAACATTTAGTAAGAACCGCACTTTGTTGAGCAATTTTGTAAGACCAAACAAACCAAACATCCTTATTACTATTGCTTTCCCCACCAAAGCCACAAAAACCAACTAGTCTTGACTTTGAAGAATTCAACTATCACTCCACATCTCCAATCTCCAATCTCCAATCTCCAATCTCCAATCTCCAATACCGCTTGTTTATACTTGAAGCTAATCTATTCACGAAATCCAACAAAAATTGTTGGCAAAGATTCAAGAAATGTATTCACTTCTCATCTCATACAAAAATTTAATCTTTCAAATCTTCCTTTCCCTTTCACTCTCTGTCCTTCTCTACTTCATCTCACTTCCTTGCTTAATTCTTAATGGATTAAACACTTACATTCACCCAGATGATGTTAACCCATCCAAACCTCAATCTGGTCCAAAAGTTGCCATTAAAAGACCTTCTGATCAACCGTCCAATCAAGGGCTTAATGGTTTTCAATCCCTTTCTTCAAGAACAACATCTGAATTAAAATACAGGAAGAAAACCCAGGAGAAATTTGAGTTTGATGAAAGCAAAGCTCAGATCTTTCGACTTAAATTAGGTGATGCTCAAATAAGTTCTCGACTTTATTTCGATAGTTATAGAAGTTCTTTCAATACCTTTTTTATTGGTTGTTGTTGCTTCATTTTGCAAATGTATATAAATTTGAATGTGGGTAATGATAAAAACGATTATGGGGTTTTAAAAAATGGCTCTTTAGTTCCAATTTTGATTGGGATTTTAGGACTATTTAGGGTATTGGTTTCTTTTCTTCGTGTTTCTATTGAAAGATCTGCATTTAAAAGGTCTGAAAGACAGTTGGGATTAGTAATTGGAGTTTTGGGTTTTTTTGTTGCTCTTGTGATCTGCAATGGGGTTTATCCTTGGATTATTGACATTGAATTTAGCTCTATTGATGGTTTTGGAAAGTTGTTTGTGGCTATATTTTCCGGTTTCAGTGCTGGGTTTTTGTACATGGCAGCTGGTAAGAATGCTCGAGCTTTTTGGCTTGGAACAGATCAAATTAGATGTAACTTATCTATAGTTTCATGTGGATTGTTTGCCCACATTGTCTTCTGTGCAAATTACTTGTTGTTAGGGTTTACCACTTTGCTTTGGATCAACCCATTTGCCCAAATTTTGATCAAGAAAAACATAGGTGTTGTTAGAGGATCACAATCTTCTAGATTTGATGATGGAAGTAGAGATAGATTGGTAGGTAATGTGGGTATGATTGAAGCTAATTTTGTTAAATTTAAGTTGTTGTGCTTGTTGCTATCCGGGTTGTTGCAAGTTCTCGCATTGCGCTGGAACCTACAAATTTACTTGAACGAGGCCGTGTTGTCGTGGTATCAAAGATTACACGCCAGTGTGATCCCTGAAATGGATTACAGTAGGGCTAAGGTTTTTCTGCACAATCATTATTTGTGCCTTGCTGTTATACAATTTTTCGCACCGGCAGCTTTGATGCTGCTTTCATTGGGACTGTCTCAGGTTGATGTTGGCTTATTTGATAACTTTCAAGCTATTTGTAGTGTGCTTCCCTGCTCGGTTTTTGTAAAAGAGGTAGCCCTCTTCCTGGCTTGGTGGGTTTCCTTTCTATGGTTTGTCTTCACCTCAGCATACCTTGCTTTTTATAGGCGTGGGGTTTTGTATATTTCATGATGTTGTCCTTGTTTTGTTGAGAGTGTTACGGATTTTCTTCACCTTTTTTGTAGAATTATCATTTTTGTAACAACATAGGCCGAAAATATAGGGTATCCTATGCAATTTCCCTTTTATTTATGTGAATTTGCATATGTTGTTTGCTATCTAGGCTGAATTGGTAACACATTCTCTTTGTTATATTGTTTCCTTGGTTTTATGGATCTGCTGCAATTTTCTTATAATGGGGCTTCCCGGTGAATGGTGATATTAGTTACTTAAATAGAAACATGTGTGATGCTGAAAACTCTTCTCTGATATCTTTGTAAAAATTGTTCTGTATGCCCAATCCTTGAATTCTCGGAACCATCAATGCATTTTTTTCACCTATCTTGGCTTATCAAATCTTTACACTTTTTATTTATGAAGTGGCTGATGATGTGTTAAATCAAGTGTTACCGGAGAGTAAATTGTTTTAAGCCCTTTAAAACTAAGGGTATGTTTGGTATCCGAATCCCTTGATTTGGTAGCATCTCTTATAACTGGCAAGTGGCAACAAAATGTGTATTGCTTTCTCTAGAGCTGTTCAAATGTGACCCGACATGAGAACCTAAACCGAAACCGAAAGTAAACTGGCTCGAAAATGTGTTCCTTTTTCCGATTAATCGAACCGAAGTTGTACCCCTAACCGGTTGACATCCGAAATATGGAAAACTGAACCCGATCTACGATCAATTTTTGTAACCAACATATAACCGTTAACTGAGATTACGCAAACCTATTAGTGGCCGATCTGAGTCATATCCGAATCGAATCATGCTTGGAATCAAACACAATCCGGCTAAAACCAACTTAACTCGAACGAATTTTTAATCGAACTACTATAAACCTGAACCAATTTTTAACATAGAAGTATGATCGACTCATATTCAATCATCTTATTAGTTAATCTAATAAAATGATAGATATTTTAATAGATTAAATTTTATAAATACATGGTTTCATATATTTAGAGTTAATTATTAATAGTCAATGTTTATTAACTACTTTTAATCAAATTAGATGAAAATAGTTAGTTATTTAATTTTAGTATACAGTCAAACAAGTAAAATTAACAAACTAATAATTACTAATTGATTTGCATTTTAACTATATTGCTTTAAGTAAAGAGAATCTTATCATCATTTAAAAAATGACTAACAACTTAATCTGATATTGACTTGATCGATATGAACTAGTAATTCGTAGTTGAATTCTACTTGAAGAATACCCGAATCCGATCTGTATTTGGTCAAACCATGACTAGCTGACCTGACCCGAGTGCGACACGCCGCAACACGGATCCGAAAAATAACCAATACAAAATACAACAGAACTGAATGACACCCGTCCGAAACCGACCCGATCACCCGAATGAACATCTCTAACTTTGTCCGTTCAGTACTTGTGCCATATTATTTTCTGATGTGCTTTCTAGAGACACAATACCACTGTATATTTTCTTTACTGTTTCTATAGTTTCTTCTTATGTTGTCGACTAGATTAATTTTCTTTAATGGAAAGACTGGATAGTTTATCAACGACCATTGTTGAGAATGAAACATGCTCTGCAGACAACGTATTCTACTTTTACTTAGGAATGTTCGTAGCTTATTTTGGTTTGAAGTTTGGGAATGAAATTCCATTTGCATGAATTAAAGATGTTTCGATATCATTTTTATTGAAAACTAGACTTGATCATCAGCCTGTTAGCCGGAATTCAGGTCGGGTTCAAGGGTTTCAGTGGCTGCGTTGCGCTAGTTTTTGATCACCTTGAATTCCCTCTACAGGCGCTTTTTACAATCATATATCATATATATAAATATACTAATAATAAATATTGAAAAATGATTTATATATATATATATATATATATAGGGCTGTAAATGTGGTCAGAAACCTGTTTTACCGACTTGTTACCGACCGATACCGAACCCGTTTTTGACCGAATACAAGTGACCAGATACCGACCGCTACCGAACCCGAATGGTGACCGAAACCGTTTCCGACCTGTTTTACACATACCGAAACCGACCGGTACCGAACCTGTTTTAAACCGAAAACCGTTTTCGACCTGTTTTTATCATACCGTGACCGACCGATACCGAACCTGTTTTCAGACCGAAACCTGTTTTCGACCCGCTTAATACCCGTTTTTAACCGACCGTTTTTGACCGAATCTATATTGTACCGAACCTGTATTATACCGAACCTGGAACCTGTTTTGTACCGAACCTGTTTTGGACCGAACTTATCTACATAATTTTTCTAAGTTGTCAAAATATAATAAAATTTTATATAAAATAATTAAATTAAACTTAATTATATTATTTCTATATGATAAAAATTAAATTAAATATAAATTTTTATAAAATAAATATATAAATTATAAGTTAATATATATTAACTCAGTAATTTAGTAAAGCCTTTTTCTTTTCTAAAAAATTAAGTATAAATTTTACAAAACTCAGAAATTGCAAAATTGCATAAACATAGTTCATACTTTGCAACCAATATAATTACCAAGTTCAGGTTAATTTGCTGACTAATTAATACTGTATTAAAATCAACATATAACAATATAAACCAATACAAAATATTAACCTATGAAATTGATAAACCACTTTCATTTCATTTAATAGTTTAGACGAAATTTAAAATAGATCCATTACATTTTTTTCCCTACCAATAATATAAACATCAATAATCCTAACTACACAAAAAGTCTTTTCCAAATTTTAGTTATGCATAAGAAATTGCAAAAGTATAACTCATTTCATCACTTTTCTTTAATTTTCTCAGAAGTATAACTCATTTCATCACTTTCATCTTCTTCCTCCTCTTCCATCACCACCTTAGATCTCCTGCTCCTAGTCCTCAATGCGACACCGCCTTTCAATAATCTGTAAGGAACTGCTCCACCAAACTTAGTGTACCTTAAGATCATATAAAAGTAACAACTTTCAGATACTGAGTATTATGATTAAGAGCATGAGATGGAAAAACGACAGAAAGTTATAATAAATAAAATAAAATAAATATAAATTAATTATAAAATATAAATTGGGCGCTCAGATATGATAATTTGGTAAAAAACCCAATTACAAGAAAAAAATCTTCATAGAGCACTACACTTACCTGAAGCATTATCATCATGATCAGTGTTATTTTCCTCAATAACACTTAATATCTCCTTCGCATTTTCCTCGGGTTCAAACCCAAATAGCCAATTTCGCGTGATTACAGCAAATTTTAACTCTTATCACCTGATTTCTACCAAAAAAATGAAGCAAAGATTTATAATATCTAAATCCTTCTGTTTTCCAAAAACACATATGACAACAGGAATAAGAAAGTAACTAATAGTAGTAATTCAGTTAAACTTTACAAAATATTGCAAGTGTTTCCAACGCATCTTCAATTTTATCAACAACTCGAAGAAAATTGAGAAAAAGATTAAACAGAGTAAAATCTATTGATGGAGATACAAAACCTAAAGTACATGAAATTCAGAAGGCATTTCTCGCCGGAAAACGTGGACATAGAACTCATGGGAGCAACTGGTCGAGAGCAGCTACGATATACTCCATTTTCGAGAGCAAGAACATGAAAAATGGAAAATAGAGAAGAAAGGAAAAGGAAACAGAAGATATTTAACCCTAGTTTCCATAATCTTTTTCATTCTCTGATTCAATTTCTTTTCCACATAATGTAATTCCTCTTATAGTTAGATTGTTGTTTTCCACATAATTTAATTTAAGCAAGAACATGAACCGCCAGACCGAATTTTTTGGAAGAAGACTAAATCGAACAAAGATTAAACACGAAAAACAAAGACTAAACACAAAAAACAAAGATTAAATACAAAAAACCCTAAATCTAACCCTAAACGAACACATTAAACCCAGAAAATTAAATACAAAATCAAATCGAACAAAAAAAAATGGAAGAAGACTAAATCAAATCAAATCGAAAATGGAAGAACACAAAATCAAATCGAACAAAGATTTTAAACACAAAAAACAAAGATGAACAGATTTGATAGATATTAAACAAAAATCAATGAACTAAACTTGAGGAGTAGAAATACCTAAAACTCTACCAGCCGGATTGGAGGAGAAGGGATGGGATTGAAAGAGGGCCGCCGGTTTCAGTGAGAGGATGAAGAAGAGAGAGTTGGGTTAGGGTTTAGTCGAGCGGGAATTGGGAAATAAGGTATTGTATCAGATTCACTTTCAGGATGACGAAAATACATCAAATCCCTTTTTCATCCGGCGACGTGGCACAATCTTGACCACTGATATGATATTACCATTATAAATCCAACGGCTTAAACCCGTTATCCGTGTGCTATCAATATAACCAATAACATTTTATCATCAAATTGGACAATTATATGATTATATCTAAAATAATTTATTTGAGTAATATAAATATTTTATATCAAATATTAAATATTTTTATTATTGAATTTGGTCAAATTACATAATTTAGGCTATTTAATTCAAAGTAAAAAAAAAGGTGGAGTACTACACTAGTTTCATTTACTATAATCTATAATAGATCGAATTATGATAAGTGAACTTTGAATTACGATCGATTATTAATAATAGCCTATAAATTACTTTAGAGTTTAGAGTATTCAAGATCAATAATAACTAATAACTAATAGTAATAAGTAATAACATTGAGTTAACAGTCAAATGTCAATGATAGTCTATAAGTCTATAACTATAACTCTATAAGTCAATGATAGCCGAAAAATAACCGATCCGAAATACAACCGAACCGAATAACACCCGTCCGAAACCGACCCGATCAACCGAATGAACACCTCTAATTATGACCGATCACATTAGTTGAAAATAACACACCCCATGGACAAACGAAGGTCAATTCAATCAGTGATGAAGATATATTATTAAGACAATCTAACAAACTTACATTGTGGCATTAATAACATATTATTGTTGTAAATTGTAATTGTCTAATTGATATTAGATGAAGTCGATCAATTAACATGTTATGATCTATTAATTAACTTAGACGGAGTTGATTAGTTGAATTTGATGTCATAAAACTCATAACCTAACGACATCTATAAAACTTGATGTGAGGTTCCAACTTCTATATATCATTCCCATCATGGATAAACGCATGATCAATGACATTATGAGGCAACACGATGCGATTTTTTACCAAATTGGAACAGAATAATTGGAACATAATTGAACTGAATTAAATCATGGTTTAAATGAATTGAACTGAACCGATATCAACCGAATTAACCGGAATATCGGTTTAACTGAATTGAACCGAACCGATACCAACCAAAACTGAACTGAACAGAACTAAATCCCGGTTCAACTAAATTGAACTGAACCGATACCGACCAAAACCGACCGATTGTGACCGACCGTTTCTGACCCGCATACCGATTGTGACCGACCGATTACCGATTTTGACCACCCGGTTATGATCTCTATACCGATTACGACCTGCAAAAAACCGTTTTTGACCGACCGAATGTGACCTGTTTCCGGTAATGACCGGACCGATAAATACCGGACCCATACCGATCGACACTCGCAACCAGAAAAAAACCGGATTCGACCGGATACCGAATAAACCGACCGATACCGACCGGTACCGAAAGACTTATACGACCTGCTTTTGATCGACCGTTTTTTACCGAACCTGTTTTTGACCGACCTGTTTCCGACCTTTTAACCCGTTTTTACAGCCCTATATATATATATATATATATATATATATATATATATATATATATATATATATATATATATATATATATATATATATATATATATATATATATATATATATATATATATATATATGGGATCGAATAAGAAGAATGTTTACAATAAGAACATTAAGAAGGATCAGAAGGATTCCAGATCCTCGATTTCAATAAGATAAAAAACTTTAAGGTCACGATCAAGCCAAAACACTTAATTATAAAAGTCACTATGTACACAAAAATATATCATATCATAAATTTGAAGAGTGTTTTTAATTTTTAATATAGTACTCTTTTCTTTACATATATTGATCAAACAAATTCTTCTTATCCTTTTATTTTAAGTGCCCTTCTCATTTGAACCTATATATATACTCTTACGTTCATTCTATTTAATTTGTTACTGTTGTATTTTTCAATTTTGTCCATAACAATTAATTTGGTATTTTTTTTGGAAATAGTCTACATTAATTATTTAATTCCCATTATGCATTTAATTATCTTTTAAAATCATGCAATAAATTTAAAATATTTATCTTATTTTTCTAACAATTAAACTTCTTCATATTTGTGTCGGTCTTGCTAGTAAACTCAAAGCACAAAAGATTACCTTTTAAAACACTTTTCCATTTATTTCATATTATCTATATACTTATATAGTCCCACTGAATTTGTATCAATTTTTACTTTGTGTTATTCACATTATTTTACATTATTTCTTTATTTGAAAATGAGCCCCACCACTATTTAATTTGAAGCATACACTTAAAAATTCTTTATTATAAAATACACGATTCATTCTCGTTCTTATTCATTTGATATCACAGTTTTGCAATTTTTCATATTATTCTTTAAAAATACTCCATCTTTCTTTGAATTAATCTTATAGAGATAGAGAGAATGTTAAATTTTGATTTGTGACATTATTAAGATACTCTTTATATCTAAAAGTCTTAACGCTATTTTTATTTTTTATCATGTCTAAATTATTTCTTTAATTGTTTTCCAACTATTTAATTTATTTTTTTATTCTATCTATACAATCTAGTCAATGGTTCATAATATATATATATATATATATATATATATATATATATATATATATATATATATATATATATATATATATATATATATCATTTTTCTTTTATTTTTTTATGTATCGATTTAGAGTTATTTCACTTGTAGTGACCATTGATATAACATAACCATAAAGGTTTTTGTACTTTAATATCGATGATGACAATATTCACAATTATCTAAGTCTACAATCTAAACCCTTCTAGTTTATTCCTTATTCCATTGAATTTGCAGTATTTTTTATTATGGTTTGTTCTACATAATTTTGGATCAATTTTATTTTTTGACAATGACTCACTACTTTCTTTTAATCTTATCCGTACATTTCAACTCTCTTTTATTTTCATTAATACTATTCATTTTCTTTCTATATTTCTTATCACTTTCTTAAAAATTATCCTCTTTCTCTCTAATACAAATAAAATGGGACACATGGGTATTCATTATTTCATTCCTCTCTCGCCACTCTAATTTATTTGAGAAATTGAAAACTCAATTAAGACAAAGTCTTTCCAAAGAATTTCTTCATTTCTTAGAAAAAATAGATACATCTTTATCTGTGGGTCTTTCTTTATTCTCACCCATTTGTTCATCAACACGTACACTCCCAAAAAATAAATACATCTATATATATCTATCTATCCATTATACTAAAGTAAACTACGGATGACATTAGTAAATTAAAAAAAATAATGAGTAGTCAACTTCTCAAGAAATGTTTTTCCTCCATTTTATCAAAGGTGGTGTCATTATTTACTAAGTGTGTGGGAAACATGTGACTTATCATATTATATTAGCTTTCATTAAATTGTTTGAGTGAGATGTATGTGAATTTTCATTGTTCAATACACAATAATAATTTGTTGGATTTCATTTTGGAAAACAAAAAATTTGTTCTCTGTAATAATAATTTGCTATTTTTCATTTTGTAAACAAAAAATATTAAATAATATTAAAATAACATTATTTAACATTGTACATAACTTAAAAAAATTATTTTTAAAATCAAAAATGAATTAAATATTAGTCGATATATGGTATTAATAGTTCATCGAAAGTCAATAACCAATGATTTACAATTTATTTTCTTTGTTTTTTTAAAATAATGAAAAACAATAAAATAACGAAAAACAATGCATCACATGGGGATTATCTAATAATTATTACTTAAACAAAACACTTATGATGTCATCACTTAGTAAAATAGCTTACGTGTCATTTTCTCAATAAAAAATTTCCCTTTAAAACTAAATGATGATGGCATGTTATCATGACTAATATTTATAAATTTGACTCTTCTACTTTTTAACTATGTCTATAATATTATGCATATTGATTGATTTTTTTCTTTATGTCACGTCATTTAATGTATTTTTTTTTCATTTATTTATAAAATCTTTATAATGTTATTTATTAAATGAGTATAAGATATTTTGAGATAATCAAAACATAATGCCGTAAGTTTTAAATTTTTTTTGTTTAAACAAATATGTTAGAAAATTTAATGAGTCGTGTATCACACAAGCATTATCTAGTTCTAAACAAAAGAAAACCAAAATATATCAATAGATTGTTTTGCTTTAACCACTAGTTTATTAATTAATTAACTAGTTTATAAGCCCGTGCGATGCACGAATGTGTAATTGTGTAAATATATATGAATAAAATGCAATAATAGATAATGATAACAATGTTATTGTGATAAATTTTAAAAGTAAAGATATTAAAAATTCACATTTGTATAAACAATACCGATTTATATGAGATAAAATCAGTTTTGATTTTCTTAAAAAAAAATTACAGTAAATAGGAAACTAAATTGGATAAATATATTCATTACAATAAAATTATTTAATTATCTTTTCGTATATAAATACATGTGTTTATATCTTTTTGTTATGTAATTTGCTCCATTAAAATTAAGCGTAGTTAATTAAATATTTTGCTTTTCTTTTATATTTTACTTTAATTGGTATAAGTTAACATTATTGTGTAAATATAATCATCATCATCATACCCAATGTTTCCCATTCATAGAAAAACTATGATCAGGATCTGCGGATGGAAAAAAGTCAACAACTCATACCCAGAAAAGAGAGTGTGGTCGAAGAGTCCCTCGGCTCAAGAAATATTTGCAATAAGAGTGAAGCTTCCAACTACCTTAAAGCCTGCAACTTAAAACACTCATATATCCTTTACAATAATTAAAAAATTAAAATAAAATACATAAAAATAAATAAAAATAAAGGTAAAAGTTAAAAGTAAAAAAGGTAGTAAGATAAAAACGAGTAAAAGAGCAATATGGAAAAGGCAAGGAACTATAACAACGACGGGTACATTGGACATAGTCATTAATTAATCTATGATGTGAATACGGCACCACCAACTAACCCTATCTTTGGTCATGTCCTTAGAGAAGTGTAGTTCATGCAAGTCACTTTTAATTTTTTTTTCTCACGTTCTCCTTGGGCTTCCTCTAGTTCTCTTACCTTCCACTATGATGCCTACGACCTCATTGGGTCATTGGGATGTCTTAAGACTTTCACTGCACATGCCCAAACCATCTCAACCGTTCTCATGCATCTTTGCAGAGAGCGGTACAACCCATAATTTTCCCTAAACTCTTGGTTTCCAATCCCATCCATCATTTTGTGACCACACATCTATCTCAACGTTCATATTTCTGTAAATTCCATCCTCTGTTCGAAAACCTTCTTTACGGGCCAGCATTCTGTCGTATACAACAAAGTCGGCCTAATTACAACGCGGTAGAATTTACCTTTTGAAACTTTATATCACAAAGCACACCGATTGCTGCTCGCCACTTAAACCAAACTGCTTGTATACGATGAGTAACATCTCCATCAATCTCCCTATTAATCTGAATTACTGATTCCAAATATTTGAACTTTGACATATATGCAACAATTTATACCCCTATGGTCACCTCTGGCTCACCTACCGATTCCCACTGAAGTCGCATCGAAAATTTTCTGTCTTCGTACGGCTTATGTGCAACCCTCTATCCTCTAAGACTGCCCTCCAATCTTTCAATTAGGGATGGCAATGGGTATTGGACCCGACTCGGATTCGTAGATCCGTATCCATTTTCATGGATCTGGGTCCCATAAAATTGGTCCTGTCGGATCCGGGTCAGATCCAGATTCGTTTAAATTTCACGGGTTCGAATTCGAAGCTCCACTACTAGATAAAAGAGCATAGGCAACACCCTTTGGCAACGGTTTATTTTATAGCAACAGCTTTAGCAACGGGTACAATAAAACCGTTGCAATAGTTAAGAAAAGGCAACGGGTTCAAGTAAACCGTTGCAAAAGATTAGAAAAGGCAACGGTTATCTTATACCCATTGTAAAAGACTTTTTTTATTAAAAAAAAAAAATTGAAAAGTGAAAAGCTGAAATTAGAGTCAGTACTAGACTACTAGTACTCACTACTCACGCACTCTAATCGATTCCATTTCCCTCTCAAATCTCAATTCCCTCTCTTGCTCTCATCTCACTCCTCTAACCCTAAAAATTCTACGGCTGCTCCTCCACCACGCCACCGCCACCGACGGCTGCTCCTCCATTACAGACAAACACTCGACGGCTGCTGGCTGCTGCTTCGGTGCTTCCCTGAGGGGTGTGGGTCACTGGGTTGTTCGAATCCAATCAAATAATCCTTAAAAATCGAAATTTTTGATTTTGTTTCAGGTATTTTCACTCTTTATCCTAAATCCTAATATTAATCTTGTTCTAATCTTTAATCTTAGTGTTAATCTTAAATTCTTAATCTTGTTGAGTTGTTGTTTTAACATTTATTTTTAAATCTTGATTGTGGGTTCTTTTTGATTGTGGTTTGCTGGCTGCTGCACTGTGAATGTATTCAACATCCATGTCTTATTATGAACAAACAAAACGGTTGAATTTGAAACTAAACAAATTAAGAAAACGCATTCAATATATTGGATTTCAATTCAAGAAATATGAAACTGAACAAATTTGAAACGGATTGTAAATCTGGAATTTAGGTTGTACTTGCTGTGATGGAGGTTGTATTCAATTCAATTCACTATAGACTGTATTCAACATTATGATTTTGATCTAAGAGGTTGTACTTGCTGATTATGAAATCTGTGTATTCAATATTATGAAATATGGAATTTAGGTCTGTATTCAATATTTGATTTCAATTCAAAAACGGTTGAATTTATTTTTTTAATGTGTTTGTTAATGTTATTTGTTAATGTTAAATTGTTAACGTGTTATTTGTTAATCTTGATTTTTAAATCTTTAATTGTGGTTGTTTGAATTTGAAGAGTTCAATCATGTCTAGTAGTGGGGCTAGTGGCTATGATTCGTGCAATGTATGTGGTGATGCTACAAATGAAGAGGGTGATTTCGGTTATTATCCTTTGTGGAAATATGTTGTTAAATACTCATGTTGTTTATTTGGTACTTAGTGCAACCTAGGCTGTCTCGTCCAAGACCAAGTGTTCTATATTCGAGTTCTAAGGTGAAAACTCCAACAGACCCAAGAATGCGAGGGAGTTGTATTTTGTACTCAATCCCGTTTCTCTCGCTTGTATAGTTGTAATCCCTGCATCTGATATTTTTCTCAAATTTTCATCTTCCTCCGCAATTGAAAAGCCTTCGGTAAAAGGCGCGAGAGAAGATGAATCAAGGCTAAGCTCCGCAGACCAGCGATGGCAGACACGACGATGATGCTGCCCTTTCCGACTTTCTTGCTTCCTTGATGGACTTTACTCCCATCGTAATTGCTTTGTTCTACTTAGTATCCTTTTTTGTTCGTCAATTCTTTGCTTTTCAATTATTTTCGCTCAATTTTTTCATGAGATTGTTGCAATTTTATTTTTAGGTTCCTGACGAATTGGTGGAGCATTATCTCGCTAAAAGCGGTTTTCAATGTCCCGATGTTCGATTGTAGGTATTCTTTTTCATGTTGTTTTCTTACAAAATGCTAAATTAGTTGTCACTTTGAGATGAGATGAGTATTGTTTTAAACTTTTTTAATGTATGAACAGTGTGCGCTTCACTATTAAGGTTAGTAAAAGGTTGACGTTTGAAAGTAAATCTGTTTGGTTTGGTTTATGCTTATTTTGAAAGGCATATTGTTAAGCTAGAAATAATTCATGAAGATCACTTTTCACGCTTTAGAAGAGGTAAACTTATTTGTTGATGCGAATTGGCATAGGAAATAGGATAGTGTATTGATAATGTCAAATTGACGCTTTAAATGGACATGTTGGATTGACTTATATCATAGCAATCTTGAAATTCTGTTCAATTATAGTTTTGTTTAGAATTTCATAGGGCTTGGCGTCAGTCAATATTTAGCTTAATGCACAACCAACAGTGCACCCTCAGTGGTGCTGTATATATAGCATAAAAACCCCATCTCCATGAGTTTTGTTAAGATTTGAAGGGTAAACTGCCCAGTTATAGCAGTTATATTGATTGAACGACTACAAGTAAATCAAATTTTTTCCCTTGTTGTTTCTGTATGAATTGCTGAGTTCTGACCTTTTTCCAGGATTAGACTTGTTGCTGTTGCTACTCAAAAGTTTATAACAGAGGTTGCCACAGATTCTCTGCAGTATGTTTCTTGCTCTTTTCATCTTGCTTTGATATCTTTTAAATTATAACTTAATTAGTGTAGCTAATTTGTGTGGTGGAATCCAAATATTGTGCATGTTGAATGAAGTCTTTGAATAATGTGAGTTGAGTTGTATGAGTAACATTTCTGTATACTGCTTGTGAAATTCTCCTTTGCAGTTATTAAAACCGGGATTATTTTTGCCATATAATTTTATTGGAGGTATTTAAATCAGGGGTTATTGGTGCTGTATAATTTTATTGGAGGTTACTGTTGTATGAAGAAGGCTGTGGCCTGAGTGCTTTTTCGTTTTGTTCTGCCCTTTTCGAAATAGCCTGTCTACTAGTCTTCAATACCTTTGGATCTTCGGAATGCAATGAAAAAACCTACAGTTGCTTATTGCTACTGTTATTAATGAGTTGATTTATTTATTAGTTGTTACATCCTGATATAATGTTGTTTGCTTCTTTAGGTCATTATTCTCAGATTCTTTACTAATTTATCAAGTTTGTTTTCATCGTTTGAGTTGTCTTTGTTCTTGTGTAATGATATTTCCTTGAATAAATATGGTGTGTTCTTAGATAGAGTATGTTAAAGATGGAAATTTCTATTAGAGTATATAAAATATATCGAGAGTTACAATTGATGCGTTTACTTGATCATCCCAATGTGATCTCCCTCAAGCATTGTTTCTTTTCTACTATCTTGGTTATCATTGGTTATCTATTTCAGGTCTAATATCTTGGTTATCATTGGGACATTGTTCGGCATTCCTGGAAAATCAAAAGACCATAAATTTGCTCGTCGGGATTTGAAATACCTGCGAGAGGAGAAAGACCTTCGATGGGTGCCGGAGCTTGAGGTTCAAGAATTAGAAGATGGAAGTGAAGAGTTTCCGACATCTATGCTTTGGATGAATGATGATGAAATTGAGCCGTAAAAGAACATATTTAGAATTTTGTGTGGCTTTTGGAAACATTTTGTGAACTTGTTTAATTTGTTCGATACTTGGTTTTGGTTGCACTAGTTGGAAAATGATGATGAAAATGATGATGTATAGGTGAATATTTGGTTGCACTAGGTTATGGAAGAATTGATCCTTAGTTTTTGATATAACAAGTTAATCGTGTAAATTTCTTAACTATAATATTTGTAATCAAATTTCTAATTACATCTTATGCTATCAATTATTAAAATTATCATTTGCTTAGCTTTTTCATTAAAG
Organism: Amaranthus tricolor; assembly: GCF_026212465.1. NCBI lineage: Eukaryota > Viridiplantae > Streptophyta > Magnoliopsida > Caryophyllales > Amaranthaceae > Amaranthus > Amaranthus tricolor. The sequence continues at coordinate 16,922,552 of NC_080056.1, read as the reverse complement.
ACTTTTTGTAACGGTATTGTGCGACCAAGAGAAACTGTTGCCAAAATATTGTATCTTTGGCAACAGTCAACTGCTACCGTTGCAATAGATGCAAGAAATCGTTGCAAAAGACTTTTGGCTACGGCAGTAAATGCGACGGTCCTTAACCGTCGCAAAAAGGTTTTAGCAACGCTTTTTAGGCCTACAGCAACGGTCCTTAACCGTTGCAACAAGTCTTTTATCTAGTAGTGCTCAGAAAAATGCCCGGGCATGGTCCTGTGGATATGGAGTACCCATTTCTAATTTTATATATATTAAATATACTTACTGCTACTGGGCTAAATTGATTTGGGGCTTTGGGCTATTTAAAAACCCATGTGATTATTACTCTATCGCTGAATCACTGTACTACACTACTACTGTAGTTTGTATTATAATTTTTAATGTGATACATCATATTTTATAATAGTATATCACTGATTCCTAAAGTGCTAATCCCTAATTTCCAAACGACAGTGCAATCACACAATCAATATATCTAGTGAAATTATAATGTTTTCAAGACAATTTTAAGTTGTATAATAGTTTTTTGGGTGATTGATTGTGAAATAATATATAGTATTATCATTAGTAAATGAATATGGCTTTATGGCAATCTCTACACGATCAAAAAATACGAAAAAAAATAGAAAAATAAATCAGACCCGTTTTGGACCCGGATCCAGTACTGGATCCGTAATATCCACGGATCTGAATATGGGTCTTGCAAAAATAGACTCGCGGATCAGTGTCCGAATCTGGCTCCTGCTCTTGAAAACGGATCTGGATCCGGATGCATTTGGATCCAGTCTAGATTCAACCCGTTGCCATCCGTACTTCCAATTTACTATTAGCCTCCTCCTTAGTTTTCCGCGACCAAAATGATATCGTCAGCGAAAAGCATGCCACATGGTACGGTCTCTCAAATAAATTTAGAGATCTCCTCCATAATGACCATAAAAATGAAAGGACTTAGTGTTAATCCCTGATGCAGTCTCACTTTAATCGGGAAAGACTTTGTTATATCCAACGGTGTATGAATGTTAGTCAATACTCTGTCATACATGTTTCTATTGCCTCAATGTACCTTTGTGAAATACTTCTATCCTTGAGGCTATCCTAAATGACACTTCGGAGTATGCTATCGTATGCTTTCTCAAGGTCAATGAACACCATATGTAAATCCTTCTTATGCTTTGTATACTTTTTCATTAGTCTCCTCAAAAGATGTATAGCCTTGGTGGTTGATCTTTCTGGCATGAAGCTGAATTAATTCCCTCTATTAATCGTCTCTCGTCTAATTCTCCTTTCAATTACTCTTCCAACATTTTTATTGCATTTTATTGTGTAAATATAACTTGTCAAATATTTAAAATTTAGCAAATCTCAACATTCCAAATGGTAGAGCTCCCGAAGGAGTGCCATATGGAAATTTCCAATCTTTTTAATAGATAGTATTAGGAAAATATATGTAAATATTGTGTGTTCCAAATAAGTTGATAGTGTAAATATTTTGTTACCATAAATCTCTCGTTGAAAAATAAGAAACCCTAATAAGGTTCTCTATACATACTACTATTATGATTAATAAGAGTCTCAAGGGAGAATACTATAATCTTATATGGTATCAGGCCCTAGTACTCTATTTCTAAACCTATCTTATTACTAAACCCTAAGTGTTGTGTCTTATACCACCATTTTCTTAGTGTCGCCTACCATTTTTTTCCTCACAGAAATCATCAATTTCCTTCCTCTAAACCTTTATCATCACCATTTCATATTCCTATCATTAATACTCTTCTAATCTTACCATTCCCATGCTCACAATAGCCACTATCCCTATTTTTTTTCCTAACCCTTCACAACTTCTCATTCTAGTATTATATCCCTATTGTTTAATTAAACCGTATATCATCCTCACATTAAGCATGACAGATTCCCCTACATCTTTCAATACTCATGGTACTTTTACCTCCCAGTCTTCTTATTCTTCCTCTATACATCCAGCTTTAACTGTAACTAATGTCAAAAATCTTATCCCTCTTGTTCTTGACATTGACAAAGTAGAGTACTCTCCTTGGGCAACACTCTTCCGCAACACCGCTAAGGTTCACCGTGTTTTGGATCATATTGATTCATCGTTTCCGAAACCAAATATTCTTGATGATGTTTGGGAACAATTAGATGCGATCGTTTTCCAATGGATTTATAGCACCATCTCTACTCCTTTATTGTTGAAAATTCTTGATGAGAAAGCTACTGCCATGGCTGCTTGGATACGTCTGCGTTTCATTTTTCAAACTCGAATTGTTCATCTTGAAAATTAGTTTGGGTCCATTGAGCTAGCTCAGTTTTCCTCATTTTCTGAATATTATCCAGTTATTCAATCCATCTCGATGCAATTATCTGTTCTTGGTCACCCAATTTCTAATGGGAGGTTAGTTTTACAACTTGTGGGTCGTCTAAATCATAAAGATTATAAGGTTGTGGCTGCTCTTATTCAACAAACTGATCCAATTCCATCCTTTGATAAAGCATCTTCTATGCTTGAGTTAGATCGAGTCAGTTGAGAAGCTAATGAAATAATTTCGTAGGAAATTCCGTTCTAGTAACCAAAAGTCAACCCACTCTGGAAGATAAAATTAATTCAAGTCTACCCCAATTATCAACCAAATGGGAGTAGGCAATCTGGTTATGCTTTTTCTCGTGGATGATGCCGTAGCCGTGGTGGCAATGGTCGTGGTAGAGGACATCATTTTCCTTCTTCTGGTTCACGCAATTATGGATGGGTCTCTAGAAATAATGGTCCCCCTTCTTGGTTGATCGACTTCAAGTCTTTTTAGGCTCGGCCAGGTGCACCATTAAATAATTGGACCCAACAACCATCAATTCCGCCTTGTCCTCATCCATCTCAAGGTTCATATAATTCATCTCCGCAGGGCCATTTTATTTCTAACCCATCTCAGCAGGGTATACTTGGACCACGACCCTCGGGACAGCCTCAAGTTCAATCCCCGGATCCTAATTGGTACTTGGATACTGGTACTATGCCCCATTTGATGAACAACTCAGGTATAAATCCCTCTTTATTTAATTGGCACAATTTCAATTCCAGTATTATGGATGGCAATGGAAAACATATACCATTTACAGGTGTTGTTGATTCCTTTCTCCCTAAACCCTTACCTCCCTTTATTCATAAGAAAATTCTTTATGCTCCCCAAATAATTAAAAATCTTATTTTTGTTAGACAATTCACCAAAGATAATTGGGTTTTTATAGAATTTGATCCTTTTTGGTTTTCTATGAAGGATCTTTGAACGGGAGCTAGTTTGATGAGGTGCAATAGTGAGGGTCCACTCTACTCCGTCTCTTCCATCTCCTCTCCTACTTCTTCCTCAACATTTGCAGTTCTCTCTCCAAAAGTTTGGCACAATCATTTGGGGCATCCCGCGAATTAATTCTTAACTTTCTTGGGCACCATAAATTTATGGGATATTATCAATGGTACCCATGCACTATAGCAAAATAACAATGGTACCCCAGTGTATTTCAATGGTACCCCCAAAGTATATGCTAATTACAACCGTGACACTATTAATGATTTTTCCGTTAAATGTCCGTTAAAATTTGAATTTAACCTAACCATGGTTAGTTTCTTCTTCTTCCCTTTTCCCTTTTCTCTTCGTGCTCTCCTTCAATGGCTGCTTCATCTCAAGTCTAACAATGATCAACCCGAATATGCAGAAAAGAGCGAATTGATGGAATTTCCATCGCCGGAGAAAACATTGTTGATGGCATGAATTGAATTTAGACAGAAATAAAAGCTTAAAAAAGGCTGAACCAGGAGAAGGAGAAACACAATGATGTTCCAAAGGTAGGACCCACAAAAACCACTGACCCACTCACAATGTAACCGAAGATCTTGTGAGCAGAAATCGACTCGATGATGGCTTATTTAGATTGTAAATTGTGTTAGGAACTTGTATAATATACACCCTTGTGTAATGGCTTTAGGTTTTTCTAATTTGAAGAAATTCTTCTATCAAGTTTGACTAATTTTATTACCTTTTGTTGTTGTTTAATTTTGAAGAACCGTGATGCATTTATCGTTTGTCAGGTTTGAAGAATTTGTTCTTCAATTTATTTGGGTTTTTTAATTTGAAGAATTTCTTGTTCAATTTATTTTGGTTTTTTTAATTTGAAGAATTTCTTCTATCAAGTTTAACTAATTTTATTGCCTTCTGTTGTTCTTTAAATTTGCAAAACCGTGAATTTGGGTTTTCATCAACCAAATAGAATACAAACACCCTCAACCTCAGATATACTTTTCCCTCTTTTTAAAGGTAATGTTTAAGTAATTTTGCTCAAAGTTCAGTAAAATCCAAACCAGAGAATTGCTTGCATATAAAGGAATACCCTGAATGGAAAATCAGCACAATTTGAGTTGTTATCTTTGTTATCACTTCAAAAACAAACAAATTGGAATACAGTAGGACCAGTAGTACTTCACCCACTAACCAAATTGTGAAAATCAACTAAATGCAGGATCATTGTCGGGCTTGAGATGAAGCAGCCATGAAAGGAGAGCAGGAAGAGGAAAGGGAAAAGAGAAGAAGAAGAAACTAACCATGGTTAGGTTAAATTTAAAATTTAACGGACATTTAACGGAAAAATCATTAATAGTGTCACGGTTGTAATTAGCATATACTTGGGGGGTACTATTGAAATACTCTGGGGTACCATTGTTATTTTGCTATAGTACAGGAGTACCATTGATAATATCCCTAAATTTATTAATTGTAATAAAGCTTCTACACCCTCTCTTTGTCATGGATGTCAATTAGGCAAACATTGTCGTCTTCCTTGTGTTTCGTCAACTACTTAAAGTTATGCTCTGTTTGACATCACTCATACTGATTTATTTTCTTTTTCACTTAATAGTTGTACCGGAATTCGGTATTATTTGTTGTTTCTTGATGATTATTCTCATTATTTATGAGTCTTTCCTTTTAAGACTAAATAAAACTGCAGTGTTTTCCACATTTATTCATTTTCATTCCTATGTCAAAACTCAATTTGGGATACATATCAAAGCTCTACAATGTCATAATGGTCAGGAATATGATAATAATAGTTTCACTTCTTTTGCTAAAACCCATGGGATAGTTTAGGTCATTCTTGTCCTAACACTTCTTCCAAAAATGGTAAAGCTGAGCGAATGATTTGAACCATCAATAATTTATGTTGCTCTATTCTATTTCATGTTTCCCTTCCTCTTCAATTTTGGGTAGAATCTTTGAATATGGCCACATATCTGTTGAATATTCGCCCCATTCATACTCTTAATTTTAAGACTCCTATGCATTATCTTTATCGAAAAATTCTCTCATACGTTCATCTTCGTGTCTTTGGGTGCCTCTGTTATCCAAATCTTTCAGCCACTTCACCTAACAATTGAGCCCTCGGTCCACTCCATGCATTTTTATAGGTTATCCCTCTTCTCATAGAGGATACCGATGTCTAGACTTGCACACCAATAAGGTGATTATCTCTTGTCATGTGGTCTTTAATGAGACCCAGTTTCATTATGCTATGAGATACTAGCTTGTTCCTGATGATTATAATCCCCATTATTGATTCCTCTATCATCATACCATCTAAAATCCCACAATCAATATCTCAACCAAATATCCTAACCGAATAACCATGGACACCCATTGCTCCTCCTGGTTGGCATAATTATCCATATGAGTATTCTAGACATGTTGAAACAGCTAGTGAATCTTTGCGTCCAACCAATGTGCGTGACTCTAATCCTTCTTCACCTACCATATGTATCCAATCTATTCCTTCTATCCCTTATTCTGAATCCTCCCAATCTAGCCCTCTTATCGAGCCAATTGCTCAATGAACCCGTTTTAAGGGAGGCATATTCAAGCCTAATCCTAAATATGCCAATGTCGTTGTTGTCCCTTCCTCATCTCTTGATATTTCTCCCATACCCCGTTCTTATCTTTTTGCTCTTCAGGATTCCAACTGGTATAATGCCATGCGAGAGGAATTTGATGCCTTGACTGTAACACCCCACCTAATATCTACCTGATTAGGCTAAGATGCTACTAAATGTACTCCAGATTTACACTTTAATAAATCCCTAAAATGCACAATAAATGTAAAACTCAACTTTAATAAATAAACTAATATAAATATAACATCAAATATAAATAAAGTCAAAGGTACCTACAACCCCAAAAAAGATTAAATCTCAAATGCTAAACCTTATTCCTTATCTTAAAACCCAATAATTTGTCAACTGTTAGTAAAAATCAATACTAAACTAAAGGTACTACGAATTAATAGAATAAATATTATGATATATTACGTCATTCTGCGATATCCCCGCTTATCAATCGCCAGCTCCCGCAATTTACCTGCAATCTAAAATGAAAACGAAAAGGTGTCAACCACAGAAGGTTGAGCGAGTAGACACACCCCACGTGAAGCATTTTTATATTTTCCATTAAAACTTGCTTTCACAAACATGGAGAAGAGAATAACACATAATATTAAAGCAAAAATCCTAGACCTTCGTGCGCACTAAGTATCTAGTTGAGAGGATGCTCCATAGCTCTAGGGCTATGTCTCTCTCGGGTGAAGCTAGCCAATGTCTCAATGGCAGCTCGCGTCAAAATATAGCAGAGACCCAATTGCCTCGATCACAAAATAAAATATCAAGGAGGATAGACCCATGGTCTTTAAGTATCACTCCAAATAACAAATCAACGTAAAGATATAATTTTCATGTCAAAATTTTAAATATTATCATTAATGCACATAAGAAAAAATCAGACAGGCCAGTCTCTGTTGAAAGAGAGGCACTATCCACTCACATGTAACTCCGTTGTAGGGTGAAGGTCACCATAAGCTACAAAGATTAACAAAAGGGTTCCTCTATAAAGCCGTCTCCTAAACCAGATAATAATATCAGTTATTAATGGTAACTGAGATGATATATGTTGCGATATAATAAGCACTACAAAAAACGACACAATTCCGACTACCCAAAACAGTCGAAAATTAGTCGGTATAGCTCTATACCGACTGAATTCTGACTCTTTTGGGGTAGTCGGATCGATATGGTCGGAAATTCATTTTAGTAGGAAAATAGTCGGAATTTCGGACTAAATTTTGTTAGTCAGAAATTCCGACTACTGTGTTAGTCGGATTTTAGTCGGAAATTCACTATTTCAAAATTCAACCCAAAATGACAAGAAAACGAAAATGTTTTTTTTGTTGAATGGGATTGCCACGTCATAGCATTATTATTAACATTGTTAGTACACTTATAACATAACACTCCTACCACTTAGTGTATTATTATTATTATTATTATTATTATTATTATTATTATTATTATTATTATTATTATTATTATTATTTTTATTATTATTATTATTATTATTATTATTATTATTATTATTATTATTATTATTATTAGTTGTATTAGTGTGGTACTAATATACTATTAGTATGCAATTAGTCGTATTAATGTATTATTACTTTTATTAGTATTAGTATACTAGTATAAAACACGTGCATCGCACGTAATTTTGTAGAATGGATTTTTTTATTTGAAATCTAACTTTTAAATTATTGTGCAATTGCATATTGTCATTATGAAACTACAATTAAAATATAATGAAATTATATATGTAAATTGTTTATAACATAATTATTCAATAAATGATTAAGTAACTGATAAAAAAAGTTGCTTATATAAAAATTATCATGTAAAATAATAACTTATAGGTTTTGAAATACCTCTTTAAATACACCATTTTCGGTCTTCAGACATAATTCACCATCCTTATCACATATTAAAATTTTCAATCCTTTCCTGCTAGTCAACTGCAACGTAAAATTGTCCATGACTAAAAACAAGCTTAATTATGTTGAAGAATTGCACACCTCTTTGTCTACTTAGCACATCTTCGGACAACATCTTCCATGTGTTATCCCAAACATATTTTGCCCTTGAAATGCTACCGGTCAACAACAACATTGCAAACAACTTCCTCAAATAGAAGGCTAATCCCCAAAAGCTTGTTTCAATAATTCCGTCAATATATTCCTTATCGTCATCTAGCAAGCCCATAGAATTGCAAGCGTCCTTAAATTATGATAAGCGATTTTAATTATGATAAGCCCAAAGAATAACTATTATTATGTTAAGCAATTTTAATTGTTTTGTAGGATCCAAAACATGCTTCTTGTAGAGGAAAAAAGTTGTAGAAGAAAACGCCATTTGTAAGATAAGTAATTTTTGTTAAAAAATTATGAACTTCTTTCTCTTTTTGTCATATAATTTTATTTTTTTTCAGATCTATCATTTTTGTCCCGATTTTAATGTTGACCAATTTTTTTCTCCTTTTATCTTTGAGATATGCTGTTATTCAAATAGATCGAAATTTTTTTATTTTTATCTGCTTAAAAAAAACCCTATTTTCGATTAAATATTTTGTATGAATAATAATTTTATTGCATGTCTTGGTTATAATTTAAATAGGTTGTTTATTTTGATGTTTATGTAATCAAGTATTATATCTTTTTTGTGCTTGTAAACTTTGTACATTTTGATAATCTGTGTGTTTTTTATTTAATTTTCTATTCCATTCCTATGTAATATAGTTCAGTCATATTGTTTTCACTTGTTTAAATGTCAAATATTTTTTTCTATTTTTATCTTTAAAATATAATGGTTTTCTGATAGATTTGAGATTTTTATTTTTTTACAACTTAAAAAAGCCTATTTTCGTTTAATTATTTTTTATGAATAATAAATTTATTGCATGTCTTGGTTATATATTAAATAGTTTATTTATTTTGAGGTTTATGTATTTAAGTGTTGTAAAAGCATTTTTATTTTTGCAAAATTGGTACATCTTAATAATCTATGTTGGCTCTCTTAGGATTTGATGATGACTACACTTAATATAAACAAATGTATTTTTGAGATTGTATGCAGGTCGATATCCGGTCTTGATAAGGATCGTTGATAGTGCCTATGATTTAGTCTATGAACGTTGTACATGTCAAATGTATCCAAGGAAGTTAGATAAGAAAGATCGCTTAGGATGTCAAATGTAGACATGAGGTCTACTGTTCCCAAGTTTGACAATCTGACGATACTTGTAGATGGAGACAGTGGTCTGTTCCTAAGACTAGGGTCTGGAGAATATATGTCAGCTGGAAAATTCTGTTAAATATATTTCCTGATTTTTTAGTTGATGTGTTAGTTAAAATTAATTTGTTGCATTATTCATTTAATAAGTTAATTGGCAAAATATTTTTAAACCACCTTAAAAATAACCTTACACTTTCTAAGAGTGATAAAAATCTCTCCTTATTTTTCTCCACATAAATAGGCTTGTGTTTTGGATCTAATTAAGGGAAAAACTACTTTGCCTATTCTTAGAAAAAAAAAACCGTGGCTTTTTACTTGAAAATCAAGCTTCCATTTATTTCTCCTTTGTCATAAGAATAAGGTAAATTACCGTGGGTTTATCCTCTTGAGATTCAAGATCCACGTAATTCTCCTTAATCTTAGGAATAAGGATGTAATGGGAAGTTGTTCCTATTTATTAGCTATTTAAACTCCTATATAAAGGGAACTTGTGTTCAACTGAAGTATGAGACTTGGAGAATCCATACGTGAAAGATTAAAATTAACAAGAAATATTTTTTCCAAAAATTGCCAATTAATTTATTATATTTTCTTGTGCAACTCTTTAATTTTATCTTTAGAAATTTATCCTTGTAAAGGATTTTTGAGAGAATTGTTGTTACTATCCTAGCATGCAAAGGCTCTAATAAAATCATTATTAGATAATTCCTACTTGTAACGTAGCCCATCCTGCTCGGATCGTTCAAGTATAAGTCCAATCCTTTTTGGAGGAATACACTTGGGAGAGCTAATCCCAAGGCAACCACCGACCTAAGACGTTGCCCGTCCTGTTTGGGTCGTCAAAGGCAAAAGTATGCATACCCCAATGGTGACCGTAATGATCCAAAACTGTTATGGAAACAATAGCTGTGATAATCCAAACCAAAACGTTAAACCCTTTGGGTAACATAATACAAACCAAAACGTTAACCCCTTTGGGTAACAACCACATAAATACTCAATTTCCAATTAAGTTCTTTCAAATTATTTGAGATGTCTAATCCTTATGTGATTTACAATACCTCGATTAGAAATGAAATAATACTACTTACACAACCACATAAACAGTATGGTCTAAGAGTGTACCTTTAAGCGCTGCCAACAAACGAAGTCTAATCACGATAGAAATTTCGCCCTCTTATAAATCGAGGTCTTAAATAACACACACACAAAACGATCACGTATTAGAACGTGTTTACACATTTAATCCACTCCATACTACTAAGATATTACTAAGACTTGAGAATTTTAAATGTTTTCATCCAATTCCCAATAGTTTCAAACATTAAATTTTAACCAGAAAGTTAAATGGTCAATTCGGACAGTTTAGAAAATTCAAATGGAAAATCCAACTTCGCCACTGCGTCCGGAACGCGTCAAGTACCTTGGGTACCAAAATTCATAATTTCTAACATACAATTACTATTTTTAATTATTTTAAGCGTTTAACGAGTTTTTAACGCATTGGACACATAAAACAACAACGGAACACGACTAACGTTTCCGGATCGGCACCACACCGAGGCAGAAACTGCTGCCTAAAAAAATTAATTCCTATTATTTTATTATTATTATTATTATTATTATTATTATTATTATTATTATTATTATTATTATTATTATTATTATTATTATTATTATATACATTATTCTAATTCTTAACCCTTTAAATCTCATGACCAAAATAAATCTAACAAGGCCATACTCACAACTACTAAGATAAAACAAACAAGACCAATTTTTCTATCATACAACCACTTGATATTTCCACACATATATTAATACACAAAACCCCATCAACAAGCATATAAGTCATCAAATAAAAAGAAACATGTCCATCCACAAAATCCATCAAGAAACTTAAAATTTCATAAATTATGATAATTAAATTAAATACTTAATTCTCTTAACAAATTAAAATTTATTAGAGAATCATAAAACCAAATCACCCTTTTAAATCAAGACATATATATCAACACAATCCTTCAAACAAATCAAATTTTTCCAAAGGATATATAAATTCTTGGATGACTACATTACTTGATCCATACCATTTAAATTTCATCAAACAAATTGAAATTTTGTTAGAGAAATGAAAATCATAAAAGAAATTTATTTAAATATCAATATAACTTTATTCTTATAACAAATTTAAATTTTGTTAAAGAATATAAATCAAGAAGTTTTTATTTTTTATTTTTTATTTTTTTATTTTTATAAAAGGAACATAACTTAATCCTTTTAACAAAATAAAGTTTATTAAAGGATTATTAGAGAAAATTACATATAGATAAAAATATACTCAATCCTCCTAAAAGTCATAGGATATCATCATACATAAAATATAATTCATCTTAGAAATCTTTGTATATAAAATCTATGATTAATAATTAAATTAAACTTACCCCTTGATCAAAAGATTAGATGGAACAACAAACTTTTTTTTCTTTGAAATGAGCCGAAAACAAGAGAGAAAAAGAGATAATTTTTCTGAATTTTGTGTTCACTTTGAAAGGTTAGAATGGTGAAAAAAAATTTAAATGATGTTTAAGAATTAATAGGCAATTAAAACAATAAACTTAATGTGCCATAATACACACTTATGAGAGAAGTTACAAGACTCCTCCCCTTACTCCACACAACCGGCCACCCTTCCCTTTTCCCCGAATTTTTTATTTTTTAATTAATTAATTAATTAAGTAATTATTATATTATTGTTAAAACAGAAAAAAAACGCCACGCGATAACAATGTACGCGATAAAACGCGTTACCGTTAAAATTTAACTTACTTTATTTCTTATAATTATCTATGAAAATAATATAATTTAATAATACTTATTTATTTTATTTTGTTATATTTTCTTTTTAAACCCGATAAATTACGGGGTGTTACAGACTACCCCCTTAAAAGAAGTTACGTCCTCGTAACTTGCATGGCAACGAGAAACGCAGGACACACATGCTACCATAACACAACACTTGCAAAAAGGCAAGACTACAAGTCAAAGAGGTTTATCATCACTCGCGCGAAATTCCTATCGCCTTCTACCCCCCTTAAGAAGTTACGTCCCTGTAACGCTACTAACCTGAAAGAGATGAGGGTACTTTTCTCGCATAGAGTCTTGAGTTTCTCATGTAGCCGCTTCACGCTCGTGATTTGACCACAAGACTTTTACCATAGGTATATCCTTCCTTCGTGTACTACGGACCTTCGTGTCCAAGATTCGAACGGTTGCTCAGAGTAAGAAAAGGATGTGTCCAAGTCTAAATGTTCGGGATCTAAGACATGAGAGGCTGCGGCATGATACCACTTTGACTGAGATATATGAAATACATCATGCACCTTTTCTAAAGAGTTTGGAAGGGCCAATTGATATGCCAATTTACCCACACGTTCCAAAATTTCATATGGTCCTATGAATCGAGGGCTCAACTTTCCACGAGCACCAAAACGTACTACTCCGCGCATGGGTGATATGCGAAGTAATACCCGTTCTCCCACGGTGAACTCTTTTGGTTGTCGTTTCAAATCAGCATAAGACTTTTGACGATCCTGTGCCGCTTTCAAACGATCCCTTATCAACTTCACTTTCTCAGTCATCTGAAATAACAATTCAGGTCCCAAAGTCACCGCTTCGTTGAAATCATCCCAATAAACCGGACTACGACAACGACGTCCATACAAAGCCTCGAATAGAGCCATATGTATAGATGCCTGATAACTGTTGTTGTAAGAAAATTCGACCAAATCCAAATGTTCATCCCACGACCCTTGCCATTCCATGGCAATAGTGCGCAACATATCTTCTATTATCTGATTTGTTCGTTCCGTCAGCCCATCCATCTGCGGATGAAATGACATACTATAAAGCAACGTAGTACCCATTGCTTGTTGCAAGGTTTGCCAAAATTGTGACAAATACCGTGTATCTCTATCGGACACAATAGTGTGGGGCACACCGTGAAATCGCACGACATACTTAATTTAAGCTTGAGCAAATTTTTCCATCTCCTAACGACAGTTCATAGGAATGAAACGTGCTGATTTAGTCAAACAATCAACTATGACCCATAACGCATCATTACCTGCCTTCGTTCGGGGTAAACCCACAACAAAATCCATAGAAATATCATCCCACTTCCACACGGGTATCTCCAAAGGTTGTAGTAAACCTCCTGGTCTTTTATGCTCACTTTTAACCTTCTGACAGGTCAAACAGTGCGAGACATATTCCGCAATATTTTTCTTCATCCCAAACCACCAAAACATAACTTAAGATCTTGATACATCTTGTCATCGCCCAAATGGACTGAAAATTTTGTACAATGGGCATCATCCAAGATACGTGCCTTCAAAGATTCTTCCCCTGTCGACAAACACCAGCGACCATTGAACCTCAAGCTCTCATCTTCATGAACAAAGAATCCCTCCGCTTTTCCTTCCCGAGCCTGTTCCCTTAACTTCAACAGTTTCAGGTCTTTAACCTGGGAATTCAAAATTTCTTCAAAGAACGAAGGTCGAATAGACAAAGCATTTAGACATCCCTGTAATTCACCCTTACGCACCACTTCCAAGTTCAATCTAGCAAAATCCCGATGCAACTCTTCAACTCCGTCCAAGGCGGACAGCGAATGATTACTTCCTACTCAACGCATCGGCTACCAAGTTCGCTAGTCCCTCATGATATATGAACTTCAGATCATAATATGTTATCAACTCTAACCACCGACGTTGTTGCATGTTTAAGTCGGACTGAGTATAGAGATACTTCAGACTCTGATGATCAGTGTAGATCCTACATTTAACGCCATACAAGTAATGCCGCAATATTTTGAGAGCAAACACTATAGTAGCTAGCTCCAGATCATGGGTAGGATAATAACTTCACGTACTTTCAGTTGTCGTGATGCGTAAGCAATCACCTTACGGTCCTGCATCAATACACAACCCAATCCTTTCTTTGATGCGTCACTTTGAACAATATAATCCAACTTAGGGTCAGGTAGAGTAAGAACAGGGGCCGTAGATAACCTTTCCTTCAAAGTCATGAAGGCCTGTTCACACTCGTCAGTCCACTCGAACTTCTTCTCTTTCTTCATCAACGAAGTCATACGCCGAGCAATACGCGAGAAGTCTTTGACAAAATGACGGTAATACCCAGCCAAGCCCAAGAAACTTCGTACTTCGGTGACATTCTTTGGTGAAGACCAGCTTCGAATTGCCTCTATATTCGCCGGATCAACCGAAACACCCTCCTTAGAAACAAAATGACCCAAAAATGAGGCCTTTTCCAACCAAAAGTCACACTTTGTCAATTTTGCGTACAACTTGTTTTCTCGCAGGTTTGTAGGACTAAACACAGATGTTTCTCATGATCATCCCGGGTTTTCGAATAGACCAATATGTCATCAATAAAGACTAACACGAACTTGTCCAAGTACGCACTAAATACTTGATTCATCAAACACATGAATGCTAATCCAAAAGGATTTGTTAATCCAAAAGGCATCACAGTGAACTCATAATGCCCATAACGTGCTCTAAAAGCTGTTTTATATATATCCCTTTCATCTATTCTTAGTTGGTGATAACCTGATCTTAAATCAATTTTTGAAAAGATCTCGGCTCCTCTCAATTGATCAAATAAATCGTCAATGCGGGGTAACAGGTACCTGTTCTTAACAGTCACCTTATTTAACTCCCTAT
>NC_080056.1:16897600-16902600 GCF_026212465.1 Amaranthus tricolor | reverse complement strand
TGATAAGCATCATAATAAAATATTAAAACGCGTTGCAATTTAAATTAATAAGTGCTTATATATTTAAAAACTATGTACCTGTAGCACTGGCTCAAGAGTTGGCTCCGAATTTTGAGCAACAAAGTTTATGTTATCCGGTGTGGGGTTTTCCCTTTCAGGGGTATTAGTAATGAGCTGGAGTGCTACGGGGGTAATGGGCTTGGGTGTTGGCTCGACCGAAGCGTTTGGATCCCCATGTTGACTTTCCTGATCCTTGACAATCAGGTTTGCCAAGTCAACAATGGGTGCTCCTATCTTCTGCAACACGGCGGCCAGCTTGGCGAGAAAGTCCTTCGTAATCTCCGCTCGGAGAGTTGCTACTTCATCCCGCATCGCCGTTCGGGATTGACTAGCAACACACTCTGCCGAATGCCTTCTGTAACCCCACGCGGACGCCTCCTTTTCCGACTACCCGCCCACTGTGGTCTTTCCCTAAGACCATATGCAATGCGTCAACATTGCCTCTTGGGGTGAACTCCCCCATAGCTTCGTTTCCTTCCAGCCCATCTGTTCAAATAAAAAGTGACATATATAGCAATTAGTATAAGTACATCAAAGCCAAAGAATACAAAACAAATCAAGAATATACTTAATAATTTAAAAACTCACCACAGCATCAACAACCTTCTTCGTTCCCGGATCATTAATGGTAAATTTACCACTTGCATCTCAGGAATGAAGCCCGCAATACCAATCACGCACCCGATATCCAGCAGGAGTATTCACGGATGCGGAGGTAGTCGTAGATGAGGGCGTTGATGAACTTTGATTGGGGTATAAACCCGCATCCACCCACTCTTTTCTGACCTCATCGTACGTTTTCTGGCTCAAGCGATGGTAAAGCTTCCTTTTGCTTGCAGAATCAGAAGCTTTACAACGCTTTTCCTAATTAATCAATAGAAATCGAATGTCATGTATTAGTTTAATGACTGAATCAAAAGAAGTAAATTCAAACTGGTAAACTATAATATAATTTGAAATATTTACAACTTCTATGGGAGTTGTTCTTTTGGCAACAAAGGCCTCCCAATCCCTCTTCGATATGTGACCCCATATTTCGTAGGGCATCTTCGAAGGTGATTGCTCTCCACCTTCGTTTCCCGTTTTGACCTTTTTGGTCGTACGGGCACGCGTCTTCGTAATCCAGCCAATTACTAGCTTGGATTTGAAATCTCTGAATCTTTCAGCAACAGCTGAAAGAAACACATTCTTCTTGTCATCATCGCTCTTGATGTGGAAAAGATTCTATAAAAAAAATTTATATTTATTACTGTCAATCAAATTAATTTTAAAATGAAACTAAATGAGTAAAAATAGTAAAGTTGCTTACCACAGTATCATTCCATAGAGAGTTCTTCAAACCCTCTGGAACCTCGTTCCATACGTGCAATATGGAAAGCTTGCGGATACATAGACCCACTTGTTTTCCATATTGCCTACGCCATTTTCCGCAGGGTTGACCCAATGCATTGTATTCCAAATGCATGGGTTCTGTGACTTTGAGTTTTTTCGTAGGACCTCACCCTTTTCTTTTCTTACTGGTAGTGGGAGCATCCATTGGTGGGGCGTCTTCAGTCTTAAAATCATTGTCAATCGGTGGAGCGTCTTCAGCCATACGCTCGTATCTCACAATTTGGTCCTCTTCGCTGTCATAACTACGATGCTCATTATCCGAGGTCTCAATCTTGGGGACAATTTCATCTTTGAATAGATGCATTGTATATCAGTACCTGAAAGAGGATGAATAGAAATATATTAGAACATAAGCTAAGTAAAATTAAGAATATGACTATGATTTACAATTCTAATACGTTCAACACAATAATATATAACAAATAGTGTTATATGCAAAGTGTAGACTCAATTAGGAACGAGAACAACAACAAGAGGGGGGGTGAATTGTTGTTGTTACTAGTTTAAGCATTTTTGCCCTGTTTTTGTGGAATTGAATAAAATAAATAAAGCTTAAACTTAGAGCGAAATAATTAAAAGAGACAAACGATTTTTACGTGGAAACCTTCTGGGCCTAAACAGAAGGAAAAACCACGACCCCTCGGGATTTCTAAATTCTCCACTATGTTTAAGGCAATTCGTTACAATTACATTAAACATCTTACTTCACTCGAAGTGCATCAACTAGGCTAACTCTTCTCTCTCAAATTGCTTCACTCAAAGCAACAAACTTAGCTTCACTAAAAGCTAAACTCCACACTAGCTTCACTCAAAGCTATTCTCTTCTCTAGCTTCACTAGAAGCTTTCTAATTCCCCCTAGACTCACCCAAGTCTAGTTACAAAGATTCTCTCAAAAACCCTTACAAAAGGATAAAAATTCTCTAAAAATAAAATCAATAAGTTGCACAAGAAAATATTATAAATTAATTGGCATTTTTAAAATAAAATTTTCTTGTAAAAATTCTCCCAAAATTACGTATGATTTAATGGCTCATACTAAGGCGAGTTTTGAAGAATAACCGAGTCCACTATTTATAGAGCTAAAATCCCTTATAAAAAGAAATATTCCAACCCATTATTCCTTATCCAAAATAATCATGGGAATAATGTGGATTAAACTACCAGACGGTTATTTCCACAAGACTTGAATAAATCAAGCATACGGTTAAAACAACAATAACCGTTGTTCCCTAATAATAGGTTCTGTTCCCTTAAACAGTAGTTTCTTCATCAATAGTTTCTGTTCCCATAATAATGGCTGGAACTTTATGCTATTTATAGAAACGGTTATACTTAATAGGAATGGTTACACGCTCACTAATTATAGGAATGATAACCTATTTTCTAAGATAAAGACCGGTTAAAAATAATAACAAAGACTTTTTCAACAACAGCTATTCCTATATTTAGCAAATCCAATATTTACTAAATATAGATCCTAAAATAAAGGATCTTTATTTAGAGACTCATACGTAAAGTAATTTTTAGAAAACTTTTTGCCAATTAACTATAATAAATAAATGCAACAAATTAATTTCAGTACATTAACTAAAAATAATAATTATAAATAAATAACCAGAAATTTCCAGTTAACGTAGGCTGACTCCAGTTCAGGAACAGTGCGCTGTCTCCAATTTCCAGTTTTGTTAGAACATCCAACTTAGGAACAGTAGACCTGCTGTGTCCATTTTACATCCCAAGCGATATACTTCTTCTAACATCTTTCGGATCCTTTTGACACGTACATTTCCATGAACCAAGTCATAGGTACTATCAACGATCATAATCACGACCGGATATCGACCTGCACACAATCTCTTAAAACATATTTGTTTAAATAAAGTGTAGTCATCATCAAAACTCAAGAGGTCCAACAAATTCCCCCTTTTTGATGATGACAAACTTTTAAACAAACTTAAAATAAAATTAAAGTAAAATCAATATTATAGAGCATGTCAGAGATTAAAACAACTCTACATAACTTAGTAAATTAACTCGTTACAATATAATTTACCAATCAATCATAGCAACACAGTTTACTCCATATAGTATAAAAACACAATATAAAATATATGTTTTTAAATAGTTTCCGAAAATAGTTAACATAAATCACTAAGTATTTCAAATGTAATAACTTTGAAATCAGAACAATTAATCATATAATCAGAGCATACATCTTATACGCCTATCAACAAAACATTCAAAATAATTATTAGAACAGTTCATCATCAGAGTCATCAGAGCAACAGTTCATCAAGTAACTTCTATTATCAGAGCATCCAGCATTACAAAAGGACTTTGACAATCAAACAAACAAGCAATCAAGCAATAAACAATCATCAGCAGCACACAGCCAAACAGCCTTAGATCATGAATCATAACCTTAATCCTAAAGTCCAACATAATAGATATAATCAGAGCTAAGCATACTCAAGCATTATTTAAGTTTGTGTCAAATATTCCCCCTTTTGAAATCATTCAAAAAGAATAGGAGCAATCAAACCACAGCACTAAGCATATAGTCATAGTCAAAGAGAGAATAAGGATGCACAAAGTAAAAAGCAGTAACAATGAATGCAAATAAGATTAGCTATGATTAATCGTCACAAATAGTTAGTAGCATAAAAGAAAATGTAGTTCATAGTATGAATTAGACAAACAGTCTCAACTCCCTTAACCTGTTCATAAACCTCATAACCGGTCAACGGTCGACGAGCTACACGGTCCTCAACCTCCACGTTGAACAACTTCTTCTTCTTACGATATTGGTGGTCTCGTGGGAGGAACTTTCGATGGTGCATGAATACGTGTTTGCACTTAGGAATCCACGTGGATTCCATGTCATTGATACATATTGGGCATGCTTTCTTCCCTTTGTTCTTATACCCCGATAAGTTGCCATATGCCGGAAAATCATTAACGGTGCATAAAAGCATTGCACGCAAGGTGAACTCCTCATTAGCATATGCATCAAGCACTGAAACGCCTTCATCCCACATCTTTATCAAATCCTCAACGAGAGGTGCAAGATACACATCTATGTCATTGCCGAATGGGTTCATTCCATCCGTACACAGTCCGAGCCTTAAATTACGAACCTCATCCTCAAAAGTCTTATGCAACCTATCAATACTCTTCCACTCCGGAGAATCAGATGGATGTGTGAGCAAGTGACCTTTCTTCACCCTATCTGCATGCCACCTCAAATTTAACGCATCTTTCTTTATAGAAAACAAGCGCTTGAATCTAGGTATTATTGGAAGATACCACAATACCTTAGCGGGGGGCCCTTTAGCATCCCGAGCCCCTTTACGCTTGTAGCGCGATAACCCACACCTAGGACACTCTTCTAAGTTCTCGTTTTCATTCCGATATAGCACACAATCATTCGGACACGCATGAATCTTCTGGTACTCTAAGCCGAAAGGACACATGAGCTTTTTGGCATAATATGTCGACTTTGGAAGTTCATTTCCCTCAGGAAGCATCTCACCTAACGCTTCTAATA
>NC_080056.1:16865596-16890000 GCF_026212465.1 Amaranthus tricolor | reverse complement strand
CACTCAAGACAAACTCAAAGTGATAATTGAAATTACTATTTCTTTGGACAAACACAAGAAGAAAAAGCAATGCATAAAACTCAACGTTTATATTCTGAAACAAAATCTGAATTTTTTTGATTACAATACATTCCTTTATATAGGGTGAATACAAGATTCTAGAAGCATTCAAATACATCCTCTATTTCAGTCAATACATCCCCCTTTGTTGGTCAACAAATTCATGAATTAATTAGAGTTCATGTATCAAAATTTCTCTAGCAAATACAATGAACTTGCTGATTTCTAGAAACTAAGTTCATCCCCCCTTATACTAATGAAAATCAGCCCCAAAAACTCAAAAATAAAAATAAAAATTAATATTCTGGACCAACATTGCATATTGATGCCACCCTTGCTCTTTTGTACCATTTATTTGTATTCTCAAGTTAAGCATGTGACAATCTTGGATTAACATAGAATTTTTTTTTTTTTTTTTTTTTAAGTTTACGAAGACAATATTGTCCAAAACCATACTTGAAACTTAAAATAAACCATATCCATATGTTAAAAAGATTGACATGTGATTTGATTTTGAATAAGCCGATTGCTCTTGCATCATCTTGCATCATTCTCCTTTTCTTCGAAAAGAATTCGACCTCGAATTCGGTTATTCCTAAAAACACAAGTTCAATCTGACAAGCTTCAATATGTATATTTCCTCTAATCAACTCCTTTTCTTCAAAAATATATCCAAATTTAACACACCTTTCATCGATGAGATTTTTTAGTTTTTCTTGCACCAAATAAAAACTACGTAAATTAAAATGATTGTTGAAATTGGTATTTGGTTGTTTTCTTCCAATATTTTCTATGGGTTTAACTTGCTTTTCATCAATTGGCTCCTCATTTTTATCATTGGAAACTTTGAAGCAAGATATGTTCAACTCTATGGACTCTTCAACTTTTGTTTGATAAAAAACATTTTCATGGCTCTTCTCCCCAAGTTTAATTACAAGTTCCTCTCGGAGTATTTCTTCATCTACATGATCTTCTTTCTCTAGGACAAGGGACTTATACATTTTCTCTTCTTCCTCCATAATGGAACATTTGGAAGGTAAAATAGATTTGAAAGGACATTTACAAGTAAGATGACTTTTATCTTTACATATAAAACATCTTTTACCCAAGTTGCTCAATTTTTTAGTAATAACTCGCAACATTTCCGCCAAATCTCCACAAGTGCCCATATTTTTTTTTTTAAACACCCTTTCGATCCACCAAAAGCTTCTGATACCAAATGATGTAAGTGTGATTAGGAAGAACACACTT
This sequence comes from Amaranthus tricolor, assembly GCF_026212465.1. Lineage (NCBI taxonomy): Eukaryota > Viridiplantae > Streptophyta > Magnoliopsida > Caryophyllales > Amaranthaceae > Amaranthus > Amaranthus tricolor. The sequence goes on along the minus strand of NC_080056.1, from coordinate 16,888,689 downwards.
AGATTTAAAAGTTTCTGATTTAAAAGAGTAGATAAGAAAGAATAGTAGAAGAATATTGATAAGAGCCAAATCACAAGAACAAACTCAATGATTTGGGATTTTAGGCTAGAGACAAGACACACTCAATCTCCCCTAAGAATTAACACTCAAGACAAACTCAAAGTGATAATTGAAATTACTATTTCTTTGGACAAACACAAGAAGAAAAAGCAATGCATAAAACTCAACGTTTATATTCTGAAACAAAATCTGAATTTTTTTGATTACAATACATTCATTTATATAGGGTGAATACAAGATTCTAGAAGCATTCAAATACATCCCCTATTTCAGTCAATACATCCCCCTTTGTTGGTCAACAAATTCATGAATTAATTAGAGTTCATGTATCAAAATTCCTCTAGCAAATACAATGAACTTGCTGATTTCTAGAAACTAAGTTCATCCCCCCCTTATACTAATGAAAATCAGCCCCAAAAACTCAAAAATAAAAATAAAAATTAATATTCTGGACCAACATTGCATATTGATGCCACCCTTGCTCTTTTGTACCATTTATTTGTATTCTCAAGTTAAGCATGTGACAATCTTGGATTAACATAGAATTTTTTTTTTTTTTTTTTTAAGTTTACGAAGACAATATTGTCCAAAACCATACTTGAAACTTAAAATAAACCATATCCATATGTTAAAAAGATTGACATGTGATTTGATTTTGAATAAGCCGATTGCTCTTGCATCATCTTGCATCATATATATATATATGTATATATATATATATATATATATATATATATATATATATATATATATATATGTATGTATATATATATATGTATGTATATATATATATATATATATATATATATATATATATATATATATATATATATATATATATGTATGTATATATATATATATATATATATATATATATATATATATATATATATATATATATATATATATATATATATATATATATATATATATATATATAAACAATAAAAAAAATCAAAAAAAAAATCTAGAATTTCAACTAGGCGCCCTTCGGTTTTGTCAGATATAAACTTCTTCATGATGCAAGAGCTGCCATTAGATGATTGGATGGATTCGCTGTACGAGGATCGACACTACGGGTGTCCATGGCTAGATATAACAAGGGGGGTACCGCTATTTACTAAAACTCCCTTGTTTTTGATAAGCAAGAGACTGGAAACAGAAGGATCAAGTACCCAGCTCTCAAGGACCATAAAAAGTGTTCTGAGGTACTCATGGGTAAACAGAATCGAACCACAAAAGAGGATGGGGGAATCTAGGCCATTCCCATCTGCTTCACTATAAATGTCACACAGAACAGGGAAATAGGAATGATGATTGATGAAGCCATCATTGTAGAGAATTCAGAGGTCATAAACATTGCAGAAACAGCAACCAAAGTAGCTGCCGTGTCTAATTCAGTGAAATGTATGTATTCCTTATCCCCTAAAAAAATTCTAATTGTCTTCGAATGTAAAAATGATGCTACATATGTTGTGTCTGTGGACAGCCCTTTGTGGAATGTTTTTGATGATGTTAGAATGTGATCAGAAGGGGATGTGTTTGATGATAGACTAGTATGGTTAGAATTTTATGGTATTCATCCTAAATGTTGGACTATGGAAAATGTAAGGAAGATTGGTGAGAAATGGGGTACTGTTATATGCATAGATAATAGAGTAGAAAGCTTGTGTAGCCTCACCTATGCTCGTGTGCTTGTGAGAACCAAAGCACAGAACAAGATCGATGCTCGTATTAGACTACTCTTTGACTATGAGAGTTGTGATGTGTGGGTAAAGGAGGGATGCTGGTACAGGGGTAAGATCAGATTAGGGTCAAACGGTTCATATAAGGGGTCTGTTGGGGGGGGGGGGGGGAGGCAGCTTCTGAATCTTTGACAAACAATAGGGGAAATGTGGTTGAGGCATATATGGGAAACAGAAGTATGATTGGCTGCACAGACAATATTGACCCCATTGTAGCAGATATGGTATGTAGACTAGAAAGGAAAGATGAACATGCTTGGTATGACCCAATAGTGGTGAATGAAACAGTTGGATGGCTCATGGTTATGTCAAATGGGAACCGTCAATCCTACCCTCAACCTCATGAATGACCCGTAAACTTCTGTGAAAATATCACTACCTTAAGTAGCCAACCCAAGAATCCACGAGGTAGACCAAAAAAGATGAAAAGGCAACAAAGTGGTATAAAAACTCCCTCCAAAACATCACCAAAGGGTCTCTTGGAAGCACAGAACACGTGGAACACCGCAAAACTATTGGAAATTTCCTCTAGTGAAGAAGGTGTTGTGATAGCCGGCCTTAGAAAGTCGAAAAGGCTCTTGATCATGGATGGTAAACCCATATGAAGGGTAGACATTCTGTGACTAGAAACACAAGCAACTTCCACCCCTACACCCATATCTTTGCATTCTCCATCTCATCATTCACTCATTAATGTTTAATTTCCGTTCTAACTTGAGCGTCGAAGGGGTTTCCCGGGAGATCACCCCCCGGATAAGGCTAACATTGTGTTGCAGGAATTCAAGTCACTTCTATTCCGCGGATTATTGCTCTCGATAACACTTCTTCCTCAAGTATTTAAAGTGTCTCGCACTTCCACGTTTCATCATAGAAACAAAATTATATATTTCCATCGTTTGAAGTTTAAGAATATCTCCCTGCCATCCTTTTTACCTCTTATCTCTCACTGGACTGATAAGGATGTATCCAAAAGAATTAAGGAGGAAGTATCTACTAATCATTTTGGTAATGGTATTATTTTGAGCACATATCCTATTAGTGAGTCGATGGTTTTTGAGAGTGGTCAAGCTGTGGGGGTAAAGGTGAACCATATTGATATGGAACATCCAAGTCTGAATGAAGAACCCTTCAGAGATCAACCCCAACAAAATGATGAGAAAATTGAGTTTCAGTTGCCTTTGAATGCAATGCAAAATTCTAATATATGTCGATTGGCTAGGGATGTAAGTATAATCTTACTTGTTTATGTTGCCTTCTTATTTCTATCTTTTATATTTTTTCTAATAATCAAATAACATATCATAGTTACTTCTTTTTCAACATAGTTACTTTCTTTTGAACAACATTGTAACTTATATTGACTTCTTATTTCTTTTTTTAGGAAATATATGAGCTGCATTTGCTCACGAGGAGGGACACTCAAGTTGTGTCTAGGTTTTACATGGAGAAAATTAAATTTTTGTTAGAACAAAAACGTTCACTGTCTTCTCCTCCTGTCCTTCAACATGATGTTCCTTCAACCTCATCTACACCTTTTTCACAAACCCAAAGTTTTTTTATGAATACTTTTGTGTTGAATACAATTGATGAGATTGTTGACACGGTTAAATGGGTCACCTCTATTCCAAGAATGGTGAATGAGGGTATTATTGCCGATGAAGGTAATGTACAAGTGAATAAGGGTGCTGATTCTGTGGCTGATGTACTGGGGGATGTTTTTTTGGATGAGATATTTGAAGATGATGTACTTAGAGATGTTGTATTGGATAAAGTTGTTGATGAGATTGTTAATGATGTGGCAAATAATGTCATTGTTTTTGAACACCATGGTTTTGAGAATGTGTTGATACACGGTAGGGCAAAGTGGTCAATTCTTTTTTGAGGTGTGATTGATAGATTTACCTATGTTTCACATCTGGTGAAATCGATTTTTACATATTTCATTGTTTATTTGTACAGTTTGCTTTGTTGGAATTTCATAATAATGGCGATTCTCAACAAATAGATACAGTTTATGAATCTTAGTACGAATGGGTGGATTTCAATAAAGTTGTTTTGTTTAAGTTTGATTTGGTAAGATATTTTTTTATGATTGATTGACTTATATAGTCACTATTTTAGTTATTATAGTTACTAAAAGGTAGTCAATACTTATGTAGTCACTATTTTTTAGATATTTTATTGATTCAGTGATACATAATATACAGATTGTTGTTCCGATACTCTAGGGTAGTCAGTACTTCTTACTTCTTTTGAATATAAAGTTAAGAATAGTTCAATGGATTGACATTGTGAACCATACCTCTATTTCAGAACAACAAATTAGAAAGCTACATGACACTATGGCATGTGTAACATTTTATTTTCTTAAAAACCTTTGCCTATGTTGCTATGCATATGAAATTTTTATTAATAAATATTTAAATGAATCTTTTGTAGAAAGATTTGTTGTCAACAATTTTTGATGATAAAATGCAACATACTAATGTTATTCCTCTATGGAAAATGGAACGAGTTTCCACTGATTGGAAAACGACTGCTAGGACTAACATTGAAATTCATGATGATGAGCATGTTGTTTTTTGAAGGAACAGTTGATTTCCAGTGTCCGATATTGAATGCAATTATGATTTTTTTCTTAATATTATCTTTAAATGTTTTTTAATTGACATTCTAATTAAAACATTCTAATTAAATGTATTTTCTTCTTATGTAGGCTCCATTGAGGCATGTTGCGAGAGCTAAGATTGCTGGATCTTTGGTGTTATCTAATTTTAACAAACAAAGAGAAGATATGTCTAATTTTAACGATAAAAGACGATCCATTGCCAAACAAGTTTCTATCAGAAGAACAAAGATTCGCTAATTTGAAGTTTTCAGTTGTAGAAAGATGAAGTTGTGAAGTTTTTACTTGATATGAAAAATGGGTCTGATTTTAGTTGGTATAAAACATTTGGTAAAGTTTGTATCATTTGATTTTAGTTGTAGAAAGATGAAGTTGTAAAGTTTGATGGAAGGTTGAAAAAACATTACTAGATAATCTAATTACTGTAGTTACTTTTGTTATGTAAAGAACAGTTATGGTGCTATTGTTAAATACTTTTATGGCTTAGAATCATTTTCTAAGAGTATAGTAGCATTAACATTTACAGAAAAGTTTTTTTCAAAATTACAAAAAGAAGACGGTAACTATACATAGTCATAGTAACCTTTAGTCATTACATAATATCAAATTACAACTGATTAGTATGTTCAAAACTTTCAAACTACTAAATAAATAGTCATCTTAATAATCTCTTCATCTTCAGCATCTGTTCTTCAGCATCAACTTTTCTGCACAACAAAAATTTTGCACTTTCTTTTACATAATCAAATTATTAATGAGGATACATTAAAATATAAGCAAATTATATTTTACATACCTTAAGTGGGGTATCTTTTGTTGATGGGCAATTTCGACTATTGTGATAATCAAATTTACCACAAGTTTTGCACTTTCTTTTGGGCTTCTTACTTTGCTCAATAGTTTGTTCTTTTTACCCAATTATTCTTTGCCTTTTTCCTTTTTTATTTGATTGGATTGGGTTTTGGATTTCCATTGTCGAAGATGAACTTGTGCCTACTAATAATTCGATTTGTTGCTCTTTAGTAATTCCCACCCTCACATCATCACTTTCCTCTAATTTTCTACTAATTTCCTTTAGGTTTTATAAAAGTGATTGTAAATCACTCTCACTCGTTTGAGCTAAACCTACACAATTGAAAATTTCACACCAAACTTCCCCCAACAACTTCCCTATGTTGTCACACTTTTTGCTCTCTTCAATCAGATTCCCATGCAAATCAAAATTAGGCTTCTTTAATGCTAGCTTTGTCCAATGATCTAAAATATATTGCTTTGGTATTTGTGTTATTTGTCTTGCACTCATAACACAAATCGCATGGGAACATAATATTCCTATCCGTTTAAATAACTTGCAATCACAATCTACCTTCAACTCGTCAATTGAACTTCCCAAAATAAATTTCACCTTGTACATCTTACTTACTGTTGAGTCCAAAACAGTTATACTTTCCACACTTTCAATCATTTCAATATTTTGAATATAAGTTTTGAAACAAGACTTATAAACTTCATATATATGAGCAATAATACCTATGTATGAGCAGAAGGTAGTTTTGTGTTCACCACATGGAATTTCAGGTTTCTTAGTCCATTCCAACTGGATTTGCTGGCCTTCATGAATAACCTTCCCAACCTTTTCAAGTACAGTACAACCCCTGTGATCACCATCATCACTATCACTCTCATCAGTTGTTGCATCATCACGTACCCGCTTAGCAGGTATAGATTTCTTCTTATTTGCCATTAGCCTACACATAGTAAAACGATTTGATAGAATTTAGGAAAAAAACATTAAGGACTTAAAAATAAAAATAGGTATACCATTGAGTGTATATGTATCCAATAAAATTCTAATTAATAATACAAACCTTAATCTTCTTAAGTTTTTGATGTACGACGACGCTTTTGGGATTTTCCCTCAATGCTTTTTTCTTCAACCCTCAAATTTTGTCATCTATATCATCCTCAAATTCAATGAGTTTTGTCAAAGTTTTCTCCTCAAATGTAACATCTTCATCAACGTCATATATGGCAATACGAGACCTTGGTGTTATAACCACAGAAATCCTCTTGTCACTTGGGTCCGTCATATAAAACACTTGTTTTACTTGACTTGCTAGTACGAATGGATCTTCCTTATGACCAATTTTGCATAAATTAACCAATTTACAACCTACATCATTTGTTACAACGCTCTTACTGTCAACCCAATTGCACCCAAAAAGAGGAACTAAAAAATCAAAGTAATGCAGCTCACATATCTCTTCAATTACTCCATAATATTGCATCTTGCTGTAGATTGGGCGTTTGTCTTTAGCACTAGAAAAATGCATAGCTTCAGCTTCAACAGTCACCCCACTATTTTGCATAGTACTGATTTCATCTTGGGATTTGATGTAGAATGTGCAGCCACTAATAACATATGCTGCATAAAAGGAGGAATTGAAATGTGGTCCATCTGCTAAACTCTTTAGTCGATTGGAAATAGAGTTTGAGGAATCCTTGAGTTCATTCATCACTTGATCTTTAAACCATTTAGAAAATGTTTTATTATGCTCAATGGTTAAAGGCTTTTCAGCTACCTTACGTCGATTCTTTCTCAAGTGAGTCATGTGTTTTCCAATATATGGTACCACTTCATCTTCATTATGGAGAATATATGTATGTGCCATATGCAGTTTATCAGGAGACATATCGAGTTGTGTCTTACCTATAGTCCCTTTCCCATCAAGTCGTCCACTATGTCAAGACTCAGGAATCCCGACCATCTTCACATTCTTCAAATACTTGTTGCAATATGCCATTACATCATCATAAAGATGTTGCTCGGCAATACAGGCTTCAGGTCGATAAGCATTCTTTACATATCCCTTGTATGTTTTCAATTGTCTTTCAAAAGCCCACTGATTTCTTAAATACACTGGACCACAAAGTTTTATCTCCATAACTAAGTGAACAGTTAGATGAACCCTAACATCAAAGAAAGATGGAGGAAAGTACATTTGTAATTGGCAAAGAATAATGACCATCTCCTTCTCCCAAATATCCAAGTCAGTAAGATCAATTACCTTACTGTATATATAAAATTGAAAAAAGAACAGAGCCTAATGATCGCATAACAAACTTTTTTACGTAAAAGAGAACGAATGGCCACTGGTAAAAGATGTTGCATCAAAACATGACAATCATGAGACTTAAGATCCACGAGCTTCAAATTTTCCATTGACACAAGGTTACGAATATTAAAAGAATAACCCTTAGGAACTTTAACTTCTGCCAAACTTTCACAAAATTCAATTTTCTCTTTTCTAGATAACGTATAAGCTGCCGAAGGTAGATATTTTCGTTTCTTATTATTCACCTCATCCACATAGAGCTCTTCTCTAATTCCAAGTTCCTTCAAATCTGCTCTAGCTTTAACTCCGTCTTTTGTCTTACCGGGGATGTTCATCAAAGTACCAATTACACTATCACACACATTCTTCTCAATGTGCATCACATCAAGAGAATGTCTCACAAAGAGGAATATCCAATAAGGTAGACGCCATAATACTGAACACTTCTTGTACCCCTTCGAAGGAATCACATCTTTGTGTTCCTTTTTCTTACCAAATGTAATTTGGATGTCTCTCACCTTTTCAAACACTTGTTCACCAATCAAGATCTTTGGACGTTTCTCAAATACTTGTTCTCCATTAAAAACCTTTTTTTGCTTACGATAAGGATGATCTTCTGGATGGTAGTGACGATATTCCATAAAAACCATTTTACTAGATGTTGATAACCACTTCCCTTCGGTACCATCCTCACATGTAGGGCAAGCTGTTTTTCCTTTGACCGTATATCCTGAGAGATTGCCATAAGCTGGATAATCTTGAATGGTAGTGAACAATAATGCCCGCAAATTGAAATTTTCATTTCGATGAGCATCATAAACGTCTACACCTTTTTCCCACAACAATATCAAATCCTCAACTAGAGGAGTTAGGTACACATCGATGTCATTTCCTGGTTGCTTTGGCCCAGAAATTATCATTGACAACATCATGTACTTTCCTTTCATGCACAACTCAGGAGGTAAGTTGTAAGTACCGGCCAAGTACTATGGGTGCTGCTAAGAGAGCCAAACGGATTCATACCATCAGTAGACAAGGCTAGGCGTAAGTTATGTTCTTCTTTCTTAAAGTTCTCAAATTTATCATCAATAAACCTCCATTGAGGGGAGTCGGCTGGGTGCCTAAGTTTCCCATCATCAAGTTGACCATTCTTATGCCATGTCAAATTTTTAACATCCTCTACATTTGAGAATAGTCTTTTAAATCTTGGTATGATTGGAAAGTACCATAAAACCTTAGCTGGCACTCCTTCCTTTTTCTTGTACCATGAGGCATTGCATACTGGGCAAGTCTTCAACGATTCATGCTCATTTCTAAATAATATGCAATATTTAGGACAAGCATGTATTTTTTCATATTGCAAACCCATTTCGCATAATATTTTTTTCGCCTCATAAGTTCCCTTAGGAAGGACATTATCATCAGGAAGTAACTCTTTCAAAAATTCAAGCAGTTGAGTAAAACTCTTATCACTCCAACCATTTCCCGCTTTCATATTATATAACCTAAGTACACTAGATAGTTTTGAATGCTTACTGCCAGCATACAGGGAAAAGAGAACGCCTCAAATATGCCTAAGAGAACTCCTCAGGAGCGTTCTCCATGTCACAGTTCTCTTAGCCTAAGAGAACGCCCCTTTTTTAGTGTTTTCTTAAGTAAAATAAAAGAGAACATGTGGAACAAATAGGCGTTCTCTTTTCTTCACATTAAAGAAAACTTGCACCTTATGGAGGTGTTCTCTTTGCTACTTGTAAAAAAATCTACAACCCCACCAAAGAGAACACCTGCTTTAGGGAGGTATTCTCTTTTTCCTTACCAAAGAAAACTAGCAATTACTGGAGGTGTTCTCTTTGCCCCTGCCAATAACTACTAATAAAAAAGCCGTACAATTGCAATTTCCTTTTATTTTTAAACCACCATTTATATGACAAAAGACCTATATTAATAAATAAAAATACCAATACAATATAATTTGTACTAATCCATAAATACCATTAAAGATGCTTTCATACATGCTATACCAACAGCAAAATTATAAACCATTTCATCATATAATTAGACTAGAATTCAACTATACAATTATCTTATTCCAAAAGTCAATGTCATCAAAATTCTTCATGAATTCTAATCTTTAATAATTTCCATCGATATGATCTTATAACACATCATCCAAATCTTCTGCTTCCTTCTCCAATTTTTGTTGCCTATGTTTGACAACGTAAGAAATCCATAAATCTCGAACTTGATCAATGCTCTCCTGAGAATAAGTTGAAGGATCCCCAGGGGAAAACTGCAAGATATTAATAATACATTAAAATTTTACTAACCCAACTTATTGCAACAATATGTGTCAAATAACAAAAATTTGAGCGAAAATTTCGGCAGAGTCTCCTTTGTATATAGGACAACCCCCAAATTGGGAAACAATGAAATACATCATAACCTGTCTCAATAACTAATCAAATAATATATTCCCAAAAAATTAAACTGCCCATAAATAAAATATGTCAAACAAATGTCAACTTTGAATCACACTCACCCAATCTATAATACTTCTATCAGGGGTGATTTAGAGGCTTGTATGCAGTCAACTAACTCTACTTTTGGTAACCACCTTGCTGCTAAAAACATCACAACAACATGTAATCATAAGACCTATAAATTGCAGCCAAGAAAGAGAAGGTGAACATTAATGCCGAAAATTCAATCCATCAATATTATATCCAAATGTCAGTGTGTTTCAATACCAATATCATAATGTTTGATATAAATTTTTGACGAATACTTACCTCCTCCAAAATCAATTGTTGCCTACTTTCAATAGTCTCAAGCATATAACGACATACTTAATATCCACCGTATTTGGCGTCTTGAGGTTGACGAGGACACTATTACAAGAAATCAAAAAAAACAAACGATGAAAAAATAATTAGAACATAGAATTTGTCATAAGTTTAGAACATGTCTAAATAAAAAAAATTACTATAAAAGAACCTTACTTTAAGTTTGTTCCAACCAACTTTAGGATTCTTTTTAATTTTTTTGAGATCCTTTCGATGGACCATGCTAAACTTCACAAGCCCCCTAGTCATTTACATATAAAATGATTAAATAGATAGAACCTAAATAATATATATCAAAGTAAAACCATTTACGATGCAATAGTATAGTACTTACTCATAATTAATTTTACGAGCATTTTCACGCACTTTATTTTCCACACCAGCAGGATCTAACCAATAAACCAATCCCTTCCACGGACTAATAATTGCTAACATCCAATGCTGACTACACAAAGATAGCATTCATACTTGCAAATCAATATCACTAAAGGGGATTCTTTTGATGAAAAAAAAAACATTATTATAATAATATAAGACAACCACAAAAAAAATTTTGTCACTTACTTTTCGTAATAAGGTGCCATGAATAATTGGTTTTTGTTCTTAGCATTATTACATGCGAAAATGCTAGCCAAGTAGTTAGATCGATCCTCTTCTTTCTCTATTGGTGATAATGGATAAAGCATATTAGCATCACAAAAACCATACATTCCGGAGATACCTTCTTCTTGACAAGATTCACTCAAATACCTTGCAAATCATAAGAAAAATAAATTAATAAATAAATTATAACTTTAAAAATAAAAATTAAAAAAATGGAGTTTTAAGTTACTGACTTCATAAAAATTGAAAGGTGCACTGCTCCTACTTCTCGTTGATAACACCAATCAAGCATGTCTATGTAATCAATGTCAACAGTATGCTTATTGCGGAACATAAAAATTGAAATATATTGCTACAACTATTACAAGGACACCTAATAATAGTACTCTCTCAATCATCTTCTCTTACTTTGGAAAGAGCAAAATTTAGAAACTCATTAACACCATTTACATAATCAATAGACGATCCTTTACTTTGACCCATGCCTTATTCAAAATCATTTCCTATATTTAAAGTTTATAATAATAAGGTTATATAGCATTCAATGATATCACCCCAAAACTTCTTATAATGTTGTTAACAATTAGTACAAGAACAAGAACAATTTAACAACTTGTAGAACAATTTAACTTCAAGTTGTTTGAAGAACAATTTAACAAGAACAAGAACATTTAAAATTTTGAAACAAACACAAGAACAATTTAGCAACTTGAATAACAGTTTAAAACCATGTGGCATTTTAACTTTAAGTTGTTTCAAAAACAATTTAACAATAAGAAACAAGAACAAAGATTACCATTTTTTCAATTTATTCGTGACAAATCAACTTAGAAAATATTTTCAATAAGTGACGATACCATCCACTTGAGAAAGTAGAACTTCTACTATTCTTTTGACAGTGTTGAGAAAAGTACCCAACTGTTGGATTTTAAAATGAACAAACATTTAAGTACTGAAGTTGATTGACCATTGGCATCATGTATAGGCAAAAACTAGAACAATAGTGGCACAGATTATATATCATGGAAGATTATATATCATGAAATACAAAAACTAGAACATTTAAGTTGTTGGATTTTAAAATGAACAAACATTTAAGTACATATTATATATCATGAACTACAAACACAATATACAATTTTATAATTGTGGCACAGCATAAATTTAGGAAGTCCAGCATGGAAGATGGAAAGGAAATGAAACGAGGTAGAAGATGGTACACGTTTATCATTATGTGATATTTTGTCCCTCTTAAAATAGTCGTAAGCTCTATAAGACTCAAAGTGAATCAAAAAATTCATAATTTGCTATATTACTAAATATTCTAAGCCATATAATGATCAGAGAACTGTGAATTCTTTAAATGGATGCACTTCATGTGCAAGTTTACTTACTTGATTAGGGACTACATAAAATTCCCACCAAGAAGAGCACACCTAATACTCCCACCACCATCCACTACCAACACCTTCCATTCATAATCCTTATACTTTAATAAGGCCCAGACTAAAACGTTATCTTCGAAGACCTTAACAATTACGACGGGCCCGTGAAAGGCCCTAAACAAATAAAATCTCATTTGAGTTAAACACAGACCCTAAACATAAACCCTAACAGTTTTTCCAATCAAATTACTCTCAAAGGCAAAAAAAAAATAAATTTACCAGCCGTGGGTTTGATCGCTACGACGTGGTGGAAAGAGTTCCAGTGTGTAGAAGGCGGCAGAAGCTCCGGTGTGCAGAAGGCGGCAGAAGCTCCGGTGTGCAGACGGAATGCAATTTTACCAACCGTGCGTGGGTTTGTGAGGGAAATAGATTTTCACTTTGTTTGAGAGGGAATGGGATTTTGGGCTGATTTGAGAGGGAAGGGATATTCACTTAATCCGTTTTACAAAAATGCGCATTTTGAGACAAAAGGATCGGAGTCGTTGCCATAAATTATTAGTAAAAGATTTGCAACGACTTTGTTATATCTGTATATTAATTATTTTTTGCAATGATATATATAGTTACGAATTATTTATTTAATTTTAACAATTAAATTTTTCGTTGCAAAGAATAAGGTTATATCGAAAATTATTTTAAGTGGTGGGGAAGTTAATTTTTTATCTTATTGCAACGATTATTTAGTAATAACAACAAATTTCGCAACAACTTGTATTTTTCGCAACGAAAAAAATATAGTCGTTACTAAAACTTATTGCTAAAAATGATTTTTCTTGTAGTGATCGCCGATTTGAGAATGATTATAGCGCTTACAACGAACCCTAGATCGAGAAGTCAATGGCGTTGGTGAGTATAATCGCGTCGAACTACTGACAATTGTTGATGATAGTAGCGATTATTGATAATTTGAAGAATTTTTGAAGATTAATTTTGGGGGAAAAAAGGTTGTCGAATAGAGCTAGGGACAGTGGTATGAATGGTGGTTCAATTGCATATACTTTGGGACAAAATAAATTTTCATATTATTTTCAATTTCGCGGTTTTTTGGTGTGAAATTTTTAATAAAAATTAAGAGAATTTACTACTATAGGAAATTAAGGAGTTGTCTTTGGTCAAGTTGCGGGTCAAAGAGATTAACAAAGAGAACTGCTATGTTAAAACATTGTTTTCTTTGGTCTAAGAGATCTCTTTTCTATTTAGGAGTTCTCTTTATGCATGTTCCCTTTTAACAAAGAGAACTGCTATGTTAAAACATTGTTTTCTTTGGTCTAAGAGATCTCTTTTCTTTTTAGGAGTTCTCTTTATACATGTTCCCTTTTAACAAAGAGATCTGCTATGTTAAAACATTGTTTTCTTTGGTCTAAGAGATCTCTTTTCTATTTAGGAGTTCTCTTTATGCATGTTCCCTTTTCCCTTTTTTGTAGTAGTGTAATTTAAGAACATTCTAAAAAATTATATCATAGTTACTTTTCTGTATAACATAGTAAATTTTACAATCATGTGTTTTTGTCTCAATCATGACCATAATTTTTTTTTATTTTAGTGAAATCAAGGGTGTAGAGTCCTCCTTAACCTTCTCATTTTCATCACCCTTCTCATTTAGTGAAATCGTGACCATATATATATATATATATATATATATATATATATATATATATATATATATATATATATATATATATATATATATATATATATATATATATATATATATATATATATATATATATATATATATATATATATATTATATATATATATATACATATATATATATATATATATATATATATATATATATATATATATATATATATACATATATATATATACATATATATATATATATATATATATATATATATATATATATATATATATATATATATATAGATATATATATGTATATATATACATATATATATATATATGTATACATATATATTTATATGTATACATATATATATATATATATATATATATATATATATATATATATATATATATATATATTTATTACATATATATATATATATATATATATATATATATATATATACATATATATATATATATATATATATATATATATATATATATATACATACATATATATATATATATATATATATATATATATATATATATATATATATATATATATATACATATATATATATATATATATATACATATATATATATATATATATATATATATATATGTATATATATATATATATATATATATATATATATATATATATATATATATATATATATATATATATATATATATATATGTATATATATATATACATATATATATATATATACATATATATATATATATATATATATATATATATATATATATATATATATATATATATATATATATATTGTATCTTGAAAAAAAGACCGTTTGTATAATGTTTATTTAATATAAATATTTGTAGGTTAAATTATCTATTTAGTAAACGAAACTTACCTTTTTTTTTTAAGGAAATAGAAAGTTGGCAATTAGTTTGAAGTTGCATGTCAATGAAATTATGAAGTGAGATGCAAATTCATGTCAATTTATCTCAGTTTCCGTACTATGTCACTTTATCCTTGTTGATTGGTTGTTCAATAGTCAACAACTCACTCTTCGACCTGTTTTAGCTAAAACATAGTCAAGTGAGATTTTTTATTTATTTTTTTATAACTATATTTTTATATAAAAATTTACTTTAAGGTTTTTTATAAATTAATATAAATTTATTTTTTTATAACAAAGCTTTTTTTTTTTTGAATAATTGAATGATTGTTTTTGAATTTTTTTATTAAATAAACTAATTTTTTAAGCAAATAGGAATATAAAGTAGATAAGTAGCAATGACATGAATTTTCAAGTCAGTATAATTATGATGATATAATTATTCTACAGTTGGTAAATAATCTTAAAAAATAATTTTTCTCTATCAAGATATTATTTTCTTTTATTATTGAAATAATATTGGAAATAATACTGGAAAATAACACTGTTTACAAATTTAGTCATGTTTCATTTTGCGATATCAAGAAGTTTTTCTCATTTACCAAGATAAATACTTCTGAAATATTATTGCTTATCAAATCTTCTTATACACATTAAAATTGTACAATATTAGGAAATGATTTTTATTGCAAATTGACCTACCATGTCAACTTAAAAATGAGCGAAAAATGTCCGCTGAAAGTCTGACACGTGCTAGTCCTATATCTTCATTAGTAGTTTTTATTGATTATAGATAGAATAGATTATAGATTCCCACACTATGTCACTTTATCCTTGTCGATTAGTTGTTCAACAAACAACAGCGATTACTCTTCGACCTCTTTTAGCTAAAACATAGTCAAGTGAGATCTTATATTTATTTTATCCATAACTATATGTTTATGAATAAATTTACTTTAAAGTTTTTGATAAATTAATATAAATTTATATTTTTTCATAATAAAACTTAATGTTTTTGAATAATTGAATGATGTTTTGAATTTTTTTAAAAGAGTCAAAATATTACAAATTTGATCTCATTTTAAAGATCTTGAAAAAATATTACCCTTCGTATAATTATTATTTAAAAAATTTATTTATAGGGGAAATTATCTTGAAACATGACATGTGTCATTTTCCAAGCCTTTTAGTAAGTAGTATGATATGATATGATTTGAGTTTGACTTAGTCGTAAAAAGGGTTAAGGAGCACTTAAAAAGAAAGCAAGAACTTGCGAGAGACGGTCTAGAGACCGTCCATATGGACCGTCCCAAAAGCCAAAATTAGAAAAATCATAATAGTTCAAAATTCAAAAGTTATAAAATAAATTATTTTATCTTAAAAGTATAAATTTTGCATTAAAATGACCAATTACAACTTAAATTAAACTTTAAATAGATCAATCAAAATAAAAATTCTAGTTTTGACCTAAAAGTGATCTTTTTGACATTAAAGTGATGAATTTCTACTTACAAGTTTATACTTTAAATGAATCAATTATTTTAAGTCTTCGAAAGTTAAAGTGATCAATTCAGACCTTAAAGTGATCAATTATATATAAAGTGATCAATTATATCGTTTTAAAGAAATCAATAAAAAAATATATTTTAATCTTAAAGTTATCAATTTTGACATTAAAGTGATCAATTTCTATTTACAAATTTTAAATCTTAAATTAATCAATTTTTAAATGTCTTCATTTCCAAGGTTAAAGTGATCTACTCAGACCTTAAAGTAATTAATTATATATAAAGTGATAAATTAAATGATCAGTTATAACTTATAAAATAAATACTTTTAAACCTTAAAAGTATCAATTATGACATTAAATAGATTAATTATCGATCGTGTATTGAATAAAGCAATTGGGTGGATTGGGCTATTGATCTCAATATGAGACGATTGCTCGCTAAGACTTGCTGGAAATTTGTTTGTTTCTATGGAAATGGGCCAACAATTCAACTTTCATAAATAATGCTAGTTTTAGGTGAAGGCCTCGTAAGGGTGTTGAGCCCAAAGGACTTGTTGGTGGCACAAAATGAAGTATGTGTGATATGGTATTAGTGCTGTCTGGCAATGCTGGACGTATATGCTTTTATATGTATGTGACAATCTAACCGTGAGATTATGTGCTTTATTTTTTAGTTTATTAACCCATCTTTTACATTTTGTGATAATATAAGCTTTTTATTTGAAGTCGTCTTTCCGAAAGAGTCTTTTACAAATTATCTTTTCATAAAATGGTGCCTGACTAAAGCTTCGGCGTGGCCCAATTGTTCAAATGGACTTCTTCGTGGTACAAAAATAATTTTCGGCTTACATATTGTTTTGATTTTCATGAATTTGTTATGATCTATTCAAATTAAAATAATATATTTTGATTTAAATTCATCATCTTATTTATAGGGACTTATGAGCAAAATTTGGGGAGGGAAGGAAGACGGCAACACATACCCATAAAGGAGGATGCGTTTAAAGAGTCTCCCGGCTCAAAACTGATCCTCCGAAGAAGTTTTTCATACCTTTACTCGCCGGTGAAAATAATTCATGAAAATCACTACTATTAGCATACCTAAAGTATTAGGAAATGGTGACCCATTTTCAATTTGGTGGTTTTTTAGTTGTAATCTCTTGTCGCGTTTGTGATAAAAAAAAATTTAACCTTAAGATGATCAATTTCAACGTAAAGTATATAGCCTTAGATGTATCAATTATGATCTTTTTAAATGATCAATTTTAACCGAAAAGTGATCAAATTGATCTTAAGGCCTTGTTTGGATTGAAGGAAATAAAGGGAAAAAGAAAGGAAATGATTTAAAGGGATAGAGATCTCTTTATTTGGGTAGCAAAAAGGAAGGGAGAGTATTTGGGAGGAAGGGATTTGGAGTGATTAAGCCCCTTTATTTTATTAACATTCAAATCTTTCTAAAAGATGATAGATTTGGAAGGAAAATAAAATTTGTTTCTTTCTCATTCTCTTCCTTTCTATACAAACAATGGAGTCTTATTCATCTCTTTCCTTTCCCTTCCTTTCCCTTCCTTTCTTTCCCCTCCCCTTACTTTTTTTTCTCTCCTGATTTACTATCCAAACATAGTGATAAGTTATCACTTTTTTAAAGTGATTAATTTTGACCATAAAGTAATAATTCTAATCTTATAGTGATAAGTTATATATAAAGTGAATAAAAAAAATATTAGGGCGGACAACTTTAACTTGTTAACTCACAATTTTAAAAATGATTAATTACAACCAGGTGATTATTTAAAGCTTGAAATGTTATAATCTTAAAGGAATCCATTATAACCATAAAGGTATCAATTATAATCTTAAAGTAGTTAATTTGACCTTCAAGTTTTAACTTTTAAAGACATTCATGTTAATCTTAAAGATATCATTTATGACCTTGAATACATAAATTTAGTGTTAGTACTTATATTGTAATTTGTAATGTTATTCCAGGGGCTATGTGCACTATTAACTAAGAGGTTGTTGTTTACTTGATTGCAGTTATGGTTGCACACAATTTGGTTTGATCTGGTTTTTTTTATTAAAATCAGACTATTTCAAATACTTCGGTGTGAAAAATTTTCAGACTAGACTAAACTATTAAACAAACAAGACCAATCCTAACCATACCGTTTTAGAACTGTCCGATCTGGTCAGTGTATGATTTTTTTCTTTTTAAATTTATTTTTCTAAAATAATGTGTTTATTTGTTCAAATATTTCTTCCTTCAATTAAATCTACATACGTCATAATTACCATTGAAAATATTCATATAATAATAATACAATTTAATAAAAAAGTTGAAAAATTTTTTATGTCATGTTCATGGAGCCCCGGTAGATGGAAAGATTTTATTATTTATGTTGGCTTAAGTGTCAAATAAAAATTAACTAACTTGTCACTTTTGGACATTTTAAAAATAATTAAATTGAGTAAGTTGCCATTTTTAAGAATAAGATAAACTAAACGTATGATTCAGGTTTAAATTGAGCAATATTAGATAAATTATTAATTAAAATTTTTTACATATTGTTATCTTCATACTAAGAACTTCAAACATTACACCGAGTTTTATATTGGCTTATGTGAAAGTTAACACAAATGATGTAATAAAATGAATAAAAATGAACAGAAATGCTTCTAAATTATATAAAATGATACAATGTAGAACTTATACTTTAAACAAACAAAAATCAAATCTAATGGATATAACACAGTATGTAAAACTTAACAACCATTTCCTACGCCATATGCTACTCAAAGAGAGTTTCTGGTTTCCAGATTTATACGTTGGATCAAATTTTATTTAGTCCTATTTGTATCTTATAGGTCAAGTTAAATTCCATAAAATAGGTATACGAGCATAATCAATCTCAAATTTCTTTTGTTCTATAGCATATATAATTAATTTTGAGATTTTAACAATTTTAATTAAAATCCGATTTTTACTCGACCTTCTAACAAAATCCGACTTAACCCGACTTTAAAATGAATTAAAATTATGTAAAAATCAATGTGGACACAAAACTCGATTATGAACTGATGTGAAACATGTGACCCGTAATCAACCCGATAAAACAAATAAACACCTCTATATATGCGGAATATGATACGTGCTCCAAATATAACATAATTTAACGTTTAATTTAAACTTTAATTGAATAAGAACATTGTTTTAACATCATAGCTATAGCTATCCAATTGCAATTAGTTTCAAATTTGAAATAGAATTAGTGTGCAATAATGAAGATGTGTCCAAGTAATTAAACAAACATCTCTCACATTATTCACCGGATTTGAATAGACTATAGGTTCTTGAGCGATCAATCAAACAAGACAACTCAAAAGACATTAAAAATAGCTCTCTTTATCAACTTCTAGGATTGATTGCCACCAACTTATCAAAAATAGATGCTAATCTATCAAGTTGTTTCGTACTCTATCTAATTCATGGTCTTCCGCTCATTTAATTCTCAAATCCAATCTAAAATGATACCTCTCAACTTATTCATTGGGGGTGTTGTGCTTTCTCTGACCCTCTCATTTCGTATATAGTGTAAATGAGAGTGATATTATTAAAAAAAAATTAAAATAGAAAATAATGTAAAATGAGATAAACCGATGAAGTAGCTTCTTGAGAAACATCATAGAAGCAGAGGAGCTTTCGCCTTGACCTATTTTCATAATATATTATATGTTCAACAACTTCCTTAAATAAATAAATATAATGATAGTGATTTAGTGGTAAATTTAATATTTTTATAATCAAGAGATTGAGAGTTCAATTCTTTGCTACTTATTTTGTACTTCCTATGTTCGGAAATACTCGCTATACATTGTTTTTTGACACTATTTATCGTTTAAGTTTATTTTATATATTGTGGCTATTATGTAACAAAAAATATAGTCAATTGGAATTTTGTTTTAATCGTCTCATCGCATGTTTTTATATATTACCTTTTTATAATATTTAGATGTGTATAGTTTAATATATAATTGATCAAAATAACACATTAAATTACGTTAAAACTCAAATGTAACAAATATAGTGAAACAGAGGAAGTAAGTTATATTGAGGGTTTTAAACTTTTACCATCCAAATTTTCTCCTAAATTTCACCAACTATTATAAGCATGTTGAGTAACAATCGCTATCAGAAAAACATGATTTTGCTATAGTTTAAAAATTAAAAAGATTGTGAGACTTTATTTTTAACTTTATTTGAATATTTCAATTTTCTTTCATTAAAATGAAACTTACTTTTGGAATGTATTGAAGTGAAACTTTACTTTAGAAGCACCAACAAAATTGTACCTTGGATTGAAATACAAGATTCTTTAAACTTAACAAGAAGTATAAAAAAGAGTGCTATTAAATGGTTGCCTTAATCCTGTGGCTAGAAGCATCAAATTCAGACTAGATCTTGTAATACTTTAGAGGGGCAAAGAATGTTTCACATCTTAGAAGGCAAGGAAGCCATGCCAAGAAATAAAAAGAGACATGAATGGTTGGAAAAGAAACTATAGATGATAGACTTTCAAACTTTATTTTAGTTATATGAGTCCTATGATATATTTTTGAGGTTTATAAATCAAGTAAATAGAGAACAATTAAGCTTACAAAACTTGGTCTAATTGTTTATTTTCTTAAAATTAGGTGAATAAAAAGAGAAAAGTTTAGTTTGGTTGAACGTAAGTCTTAGCATCATAGCAAAATGACTATTTTATTTAAGGGTTAGTAAAAATCTAATGCAAAAGGATGGAATAATAATCTTCCTATCATTGATGAAAATTCAATATCTATCACAAGATAAAATTATTGCAAAGTTCACTCAAAAAACAAATAAAAAACATTGCAAAGTAAAACCTGAATTTCATTGCATCCCAAGTCCCACATTGAAAAAACACTACAATAAATTTAATTTTTCGCGACATTGACTTTAGTGGCATTAAAAAATATCACTGATTTATATTTTTAATGTAATAATTATTTTTTTTGTTTTATATTCCACTATAAAGTGATTTAGCGACATTTTATTTGGTGTTTAGTAGTATATGTAATTGTTACTATAGTTAATAGTGAAATTTATGAGAAATGTCACTAGATCCTATGTCGCAAAAAAGCTTTAGTGTGATTTTTTATTATATTGTTAAAGAGTCCAATAAATATCACTAAATCATCTATATAAGCTATCAGAAATTTGATGTAATGACATTTAAGTTAAACGTCTTAAATATATCTCACTAAAAGTAAATTATGTTGTAGTGAAATAAAAAAGTGTTAGACAAATATATAAGTGAGCCAACCCTAATTAGTATGAGGCCTTTTGAGAATATTTTCAAAAATAAATATATGCTGTAGATCACTCGCGCCTAATAGCCCAACAAATTTAATAAGCAATCTTATTAGGGTTATTTCAAGTCTGAAAGAAATATAAGGCTTACTTAATTATTAGGAGTGTAAAATGTCAAGAAGTTTTGTTATCATCTTGTATTTTAAAAGTCTAAATTATATTTTGCTCATTTAAAATTAATTTCTAATTCACATATTGTAAACTACATACGGTCCGTTTGGTACATGGTATTAGAGGGCGGTAATGGTAATAAAATTAAGTAATAAAAAATTTGGTTGTTTGGATGCCTTCAATGGTAATAGATGGTAATAAAATAAGGTATAGAAATTACCAAAAATGGCCATTTTTATTACCATCAAACAACCTGGTATTAGGCTGTAATGGTAATGAAGTAATACTGTGGTAATAAATTAAGGTAATGTTGTTTCGAGCTGAAGAAAAAAAATAATGAAGAAAAAAAGGTAATGTATGTAATTATCCAAAAAAATATTATTATTAAAAAAAGAATCGTTAGATAGAATAATTTAGATACAATAATGCTTTTAGATACAAATATACAATAATGAAACTAAGAGTCATTACCATTTTTTATTACTAACAACCAAATCCAATCAATGGAATATCATCTTCTATTATCATTCTTTAGTCATGCACACTAAACAAAAGAATCTTCATTACCAATTCTCATATCCATTCCTTCATTACTATTGTCATTACAACATTTCATTCTCATTACTTCATTACCATCAACCAAATGAGCCGTAATTAGAGCCTAACTTTTGATTGTAGCTTAATTTAGTCTAATACTCTTTTATTCCGCTGAAGTTACTAATTTATATTGTCTATTTGTCTTAACATTTTTTTTTTTGCTATATTTTAATTTTATTATGTGCTTTCATATTTTCTCTACTAATCCAATTTACAAATACAATCTGTATCTTGATCTAATCTATACATGTTTCTTTTCACATGTGATTTTATCATATTCTTCCATTATAATAAATTAAAATTAAAAAAATTGTTGCAAATTTAATTAGCAAAATTAAGGGTAGAAATTAACCTATTTTCAGTATTCATTATTCTTAGTTTGATCAGTTGGAATATAGTAGAGGTATACGCACATGCAAATTTAGCAAGCTCGTTTGCGGTTTTTATAATGGAAAGGAGTAAAAGTATAATATAATACTTCCTTTAAGTCCTATATGGCTAAAGCGTATAATTTGATTTTTAACACTATTTATTAATCATTTTATGTATGATTTGTCACAACATAAATAT
>NC_080056.1:16833931-16858931 GCF_026212465.1 Amaranthus tricolor | reverse complement strand
AAGAGAAACTCTTTTGTTCTTGCTATGGGGGAGATACCTGTGTAACCCAAAATTTCCTTCGCCCAGATGCCAATTCGGATTTTTAAGGAGTAACTGAACTTCTGTTGATCTGTAGATGCCATCTCGAACTTTATTTGATTTCTTGCATACCAGATTGACCAAATCGTACATCCTAGGATGAGGTTCCATATCTTCTTCCATTTTCGCTCTTTGATTAGGCCACTCCATGCAGTGCAGAAACTAGCACACCTGTTATGAAAGACACCTGATATACCCCACCACTGTAGTATGTCCATCCAAGTACGCCAAGAGAATGTGCATGTAAACAGGACATGTGAATTTGATTCAAGTTCATGGTTACAGAAGGGGCACAACGCCTGTTGGGGGCAAATAATTCCTTTTCCCATAAGCAAATCACCAGTTTTTAGCTTTTCGAGTTGTGCCAACCAGATTGTCAATTGTGCTCTTGGGGGAACGGGACATTGCCATATTGAATTGACAATATGTATGGGAATAAGGGGTGGGGTTGATTCATATAACTTCTCCGAGATGGTGGATGCACAGAAAAAAGTGTTACCTGAAGGCCTCCATCTGACTCAATCTGAAGCTTCCGGGTTCGGTTGCTGCTGGTTGATGAGATTTTGCAGTATTGATATTTCCTCCCTTTCCTAGTCATATATCGGTCTTCACCATGTTAGGTTCCATACCCATGTTCCGTCCCGCCACGATCCTGTTTGGTTGATGAACAAGTTTTGCTGTGTTGACAAGGAGAACAGACGTGGGAAGGCACATTTTAAGGGGCCTTGATCGCACCATTTATCATGCCAGAACAGAATGGAGCTCCCAATTCCTACATTCAAGATCATTCCTTCTTCGACAATCGATCTAATCTTTGCAGTATCAACATCATTGCTCATCATATGTGACCATGGACCTTTCTTAATATTTGTAAAGCTTTGTGATGATGCTTTAAGCCTTTTGATTTCGTACACCGACATAAGGATTCTCTTCCACAGAGCGTTGTTTGAGTCAGAGTATCTCCATCACCATTTGAAAAGGAGTATGAGGTTTTTATACATGATATTGCCAACATCTAAACCTCCCAGTTGTTTGGGGAGTTCAATCGAGGACCATTTAACCATTGGGAGTCCTTTTCTCTCCCCATTTCCACCACCCCAGAAGAAGTTTCTTTGGATCTTGACTATTTTCAGTGCAATGGATCTCGGCATCATGAACATACTCATGTAGTATAGAGGTAGGCTATTGAGTACGCTTTTGATAAGAGTCACTCTCCCAGCCCTTGAAAGGATTTTTGATTTCCATGAAGCTAATCTATTCTGGATCTTTTCCACAACGGGCTTCCACGCAGCTGCTCTGTTCATAGTGTTTCCTAGGGGGAGGCCGAGGTATTTCACCGGACATTTAGCGTAGAGGCAACCGAAACTCCTTGCAACTTCCTTTACCCATATATGATCCCCCTCATTCCACGAGATGAAGCTTGATTTACTGTAGTTCAGATGTAACCCCGACATTACAGCAAACACATCGAGGATTCTAAAGTAGTTTCTAATGCAATCGGGATTTTTGGGAGCGAAAATCAAAGTATCATCTGCAAATTGGAGGTGTTGTAATCGGACTTTATCTTTCCCAATTGGGACGCCATCGATCAAGTTCAAGTCTTTTGCCTTTTTGAGGAAGTGCACCAGCATCTCACTTACTAGGATGAAAAGGTATGGTGAAAGGGGGTCTCCTTGTCTTAACCCCTTACCCATTTTGAAGGGTTTCAAAGGTGTGCCATTAAGGAGTATGGACATAGAAGCAGATGTGACGCAGTTCACGATCCAGCCTATCCATTTTCTCCCAAATCCCAGTTTTTTCATCGCCAATTCCAAGAAAGCCCAATTCACCGAGTCATATGCTTTGTGGAAATCTAGCTTGATCAATGTACCCGAGAGTTTTTTCTTCTTCAGCCAGCGTAGAGATTCATTTGCTATCAAAACGCTATCAAGGATTTGTCTATTCATTACAAAAGCACTTTACGATTCATCCACAAGAGGGGACAACACATCTTTAAGTCGAATGGATAGAAGCTTTGATATTACCTTGTAGAGGGCTCCAACCATGCTAATCGGTCTATATTCGTGAATGGATGTTGGATTCTCAATCTTTGGAATCAGCGTAACCCAAGCAATATTGATGTTTGTCATGGCTAGCTCATTGTTGAAGAACGATAGGACAAACTCATAGATCTCCTCTTTGATGGTCTCCCACATTTGTCTGATGTAGACTCAATTAGGAACGGGAACAGCAACAAGAGGGGGGGTGAATTGTTGTTGTTACTAGTTTAAGCGTTTTTGCCCTGTTTTTGCGGAATTGAATAAAATAAATAAAGCTTAAACTTAGAGCGAAATAATTAAAAGAGACAAACGATTTTTACGTGGAAACCTTCTAGGCCTAAATAGAAGGAAAAACCAAGACCCCTCGGGATTTCTAAATTCTCCACTATGTTTAAGGCAACTCGTTACAATTACATTAAACATCTTACTTCACTCGAAGCGCATCAACTAGGCCAACTCTTCTCTCTTAAATTGCTTCACTCAAAGCAACAAACTTAGCTTCACTAAAAGCTAATTCTCACCACTAGCTTCACTAGAAGCTTTCTCCTTAGCTTTACTCAAAGCTAATATCTTCTCTAGCTTCATTAAAAGCTATCTAATTTCCCCCTTAGACTCACCCGAGTCTAATTACAAATTCTCTCAAAAACCCTTACAAAAGGATAAAAATTCTCTAAAATAAAATCAATGAGTTGCATAAGAAAATATTATAAATTAATTGGCATTTTTAAAACAAAATTTTCTTGTAAAAATTCTCCCATAATTACGTATGATTTAATGGCTCATACTAAGGCAAGTTTTTATGAATAACCGAGTCCACTATTTATAGAGCTAAAATCCCTATTAAAAAGGAATATTCCAATCCATTATTCCATTATCAAAAAGATCATGGGAGTAATGTGGATTAACCAAACATACGGTTATTTGATTAAGTCAAATCATACAGAAATAACCGCTGTCTTCTGTTCCCTTCAAGCAGCAGTTTCTTCAATAGCTGTTCCTGTTCCAGTACTAATTGCTGGAACGTGTTTGCTATAAATAGAAACGGTTATACTGAGTGGGAATGATTACTTGCTAAATTTTAGGAATAAGGACAGTTTAGAATGATAGCTAAGACCCATTCAACAACCACTAATTCTATTTTTAGTAAATCCAATATTTACTAAAAATAGATCCTAAAATAAAGGATCTAAGAAAATAAGGACGTTAATTCGTTTTATTTAAGAAAAAACGATTTTCCAATTAATTTTAATAAATTACTACTGCAACAAATTAATTTTATTAAATATATTAACTAAAAATAATAATTAAAATATAATAACCAGAATTTTCAGTCAACGTAGTCAACCTTCAGCTTAGGAACAGTGCGCTGTCTCCAGACTTCAGTTTAGCTAGAACATCCAACTTAGGAACAGTAGATCTGCTGTCTCCATTTTACATCCCAAGCGATATGCTTCTCCTAACCTCTTTTGAAACCTTTTGACATGTACGTTTCCATAAGCTAAGTCATAGGTACTATCAACGATCATTATCACGGCCGGATATCGACCTGCACACAATCTCTAAAAACATATTTGCTTAAATAAAGTGTAGTCATCATCAAAACTCAAGAGGTCCAACAAATTCCCCCTTTTTGATGATGACAAACTTTTTAAACAAACTTAAACAAAATAGAGTAAAACCAATATTGAAGAGTGAAAGTTAATAGGAGGTTGAATACTCTCTAGAGGGGGGGTGAATAGAGAGTATGGGCTTTTTAAACTTTTCTGGCAGTTTGTCTCAAGAGTTTGAGGAGTCTGTCAAAACTGTCTTCTGGAACAGTTTTGAGCCAATTTGAAAACTATAACGTATGTGCGGAAAAATAAACTATAAAGTATAACACACGATATGTTAACGAGGTTCGGTTCTAACCAACCTACTCCCCGCCTATGGGTTCTCTTTCAACCCGTAGGATTTCAACGCCTTTTATTAATCCGACTTTAATACAACCAAGAAGATCTCACTATCTCCTCTCACCACGTTCTTCCCCTTGAAGAACCGTATTACAAGTCCCTTTAATAAAAGTAAAATCCCAAATCTCACAATAGAGATTCACAAGTTGAACACTTTAAAAAGTATTCTTGATTAGGCGTATAAAACTTAATCTAACTCTTTTTGAACTCTTAAGCCTATTACAAATGTAAGAGCTAGATGAACTAAGAATTACAACTCTTTAAACACTTAGAGAATTTCTAAATCTTAAGTCAAGAGAGAAAGTTGTAAGAAGAGGTGTGTCTTAGTTCTAGAATGAAGCCTCATATATATAGTGTACGCCTCAATACATCTTCAAAAACAAGAAGGCTCCTTCCCGTTATTTTCTGTTGACCTGGTCACTCAGCGCCTTACTTCAAGATCTTGAGATTATCTTCAAACTGACGTGTACTGACAGCTTAATAATAATTTCGTCATTGTGTTTATAATTGTCCAATGCTATGCTGCCACGTTAGTACTTATACAAGATATTGAATAATAAGCATAAACCAGATTTATCAACATTTAAATAACCATTTAAATTAATTCCTATTTTTTAGGATCGCCATTTACTATTTTTAGCATAAATTCAAATCTCATCCACAAAATAGTAAATCTAGATCTTGCTTAAATATAGCGGTGTACAATTAATAATAAAACATGTGTACCTTGTACTATATTTAATCACCAAATGATTTTAACCATATATTTAAATCTAAGTTTAAATATAAAATATTTAAACGTTAAGCAACAACATAAAATAAAATATTCAAACTTTATTCAAATAATATCCAATGTTAATTTTAATGAACCTTGACCTAATAAAATATTTCAAATATAATTTCAAGGAACATTGACCTATTAAAATATTTCAAATATAATTACGAAACTAACCTGATTGTAAATACAATTCTTTTCAAGACTTTGACATATATTTCAGAACTTATGAAATCAACTTTAAAATAAACTTAAGTTCTTTAAGCATATTCCGTCGACTTCTAACTTATAAATATAAATCAAATGTATATCAAATATGATTTTAAACTTTCTTAAGCAATTAAATGTAATTACTTAATTTATTTATTTAAACAATATGTGTTTTGAATTATCATCAATCAAGAGAATTAAGTCTTCAATCTTCCCTTACTATTTAAGAGAGTTGAGTCTTCAATCTCCCCCTTGATGAAAGTCGAAACCATATTTACCTAAATCATATTTCTAAGTTATAATGAGATTAAAAACATATTTAAAAATTTTCGAGACTTTATTATTTTTCAGAAACATTCTTCAAGATTTTAAGAACAGTTTAAAAACAGAACAGTGTTATATCATATCGTATCAAAACTTTGCTATCAAAGACATGATTATCAAGTATTATGATCATGAATAATAATCTATAATCAGCAATCAAATATTTAATCAGCAACTTAAACAATTATCAAGTTATGCAACAAAATTTCCATATCTCCCTTAAACATATACATTATATTTCTCTTAAGCATGAATGTTAAGCATTAATAATAAACAGAACAATTTATTAATAAATTAGAGCAAAACATTTAAGCAAAACATTTAACAATTTTTCAGAGCATATAGCATAATATTTCAGAACATGTATAAGCAAGCAATCATGCAAAACATTCAGAGCAAGTAAGCATGCAAGTAAACATACATATAAACATACATAATACATAATCTCCCCCTTTTTGACTTTCATCAAAAAGTAAACAAGGAGTCTTAAAATGTTGGGATTATCAAAAGAAAATATTGTTTGCCGAAATAAAAATATTGTTCATCAAAGCCATAACATGCATAATCAACAAAAAAAAATTACTTCCTAGACCGATTTGTGTATCACGGTGAACAAGTTAATGATTTTGGTTTTCAACCGTAAATAAGTGGAAATACAAATATGAGATTAATTGAATTTATTAACCAAAATAATGAACAATTTTTGTTAATGCATTGATGATGTTCACAAATAATTGAAACAATCAATTTTGTTTTAAAATAATTAAATATCCTTTATTAATTAAAGGTATTTAATTATAAATCCCATTTTTATAAAACAAATAATTTTTAAGAAATTGAAATCAAATTTTCAATTCTTAAATTCACACATAAACACATATATAATCACAATAATACGTAATGCTCCCCCTTAATACATACTTGGTATTTAAGTAATTAACGTCTCAATCCTTTTACTCATATGCCATTACTCTTTGTTATTACTCTTTGTTACTACTCCCCCTTAATTCATGCAACATCATTTAGCATGCCAAGTTCCATACGTATATAAGCAAAACGATCAGCACTTAAAGGTTTTGTAAATATATCCGCTAATTGAGTTTCAGTAGATATAAAAGATAAAGAAATATTACCTTTTTCAACATGATCTCTTATAAAATGGTGACGTACCTCAATATGTTTTGTACGAGAATGTTGCACAGGATTCTTTGTAATACAAATTGCACTTGTATTATCACATCTTATTGGTATGCCTTTGAAATCAATTCCAAGGTCTCTAAGTTGTTGAGCAATCCATAAAATTTGAGAGCAACATGCACCGGCAGCTATATATTCAGCTTCAGCTGTAGATAAAGCTACTGAATTTTGCTTTTTAGAATACCAAGAGATCAATGAATTTCCTAAAACTTGACATGATCCTGAAGTGCTTTTTCTATCAACTTTGTATCCAGCATAATTAGCATTTGAAAAACCAATCAAACTAAAATTCTCTTAACTGCTGTTAAGTGAGATTCTTTTGGGTTAGCTTGAAAACGAGCACATAAGCAAACACTAAACATGATATCAGGACAACTAGCAGTTAAATACAATAAAGAACCAATCATACCTCTATAAGTCTTTTGATCAACACTCTTACCATTTATATCTTGGTCCAAACTTAGTGTTGTACTCATAGGCGTATTAACTTCTTTACATTGATCCATATTGTACTTTTTTAATAAATCTCTAACATATTTACTTTGACAAATAAATATGCCATCTTTCTTTTGCTTTATTTGTAGTCCAAGAAAGAATGTTAAGTCGCCCATCATGCTCATTTCAAACTCTTTGCACATAATCTCAGAAAATTCCTTGCATAAAGAATCATTAGTAGCTCCAAACAATATATCATCAACATATACTTGAACAACTAGAATATCTTTTCCTTTAGTTTTAATGAAAAGTGTTTTATCAATTTTACCTCGTTGAAATTCATTTTCAAGTAGATGTGAGCTAAATCTGTCATACCAAGCTCTTGGAGCATGTTTCAAGCCATATAATGCTTTATTTAGTTTGAACACATGATTAGGTAG
The DNA here is from genome assembly GCF_026212465.1 of Amaranthus tricolor. Taxonomy (NCBI): domain Eukaryota; kingdom Viridiplantae; phylum Streptophyta; class Magnoliopsida; order Caryophyllales; family Amaranthaceae; genus Amaranthus; species Amaranthus tricolor. The sequence continues at coordinate 16,851,484 of NC_080056.1, read as the reverse complement.
ATCAGAATTTTCAAAGCCGGGTGGTTGTTTAACATATACTTCCTCTTGCAAGTATCCATTTAAGAATGCACATTTAACATCCATTTGATTTTGTTTAATATTCATGTATGAAGCAAAAGCAAGCATAATACGGATAGATTCTAACCTTGCCACAAGTGCGAAAGTTTCATCATAATCTATACCTTCTTCTTGATTATAGCCTTGAGCTACCAGTCTTGCTTTATTCCTTACAATGTCTCCATCCTCATTGAGTTTATTACGAAAGACCCATCTAGTTCCAATGATAGTACGATCTGGAGGTCTTTCAACTAGATCCCAAACTTTGTTCCTTTCGAATTCATTTAATTCATTTTGCATTGCAATGATCCACTCTGGTTCTTTTAATGCTTCTTTAACATCTTTAGGTTCTACAAGAGAAACAAAAGCAGAAAATGCACATAGATTTTTAAGAGAGGATCGAGTTTGCGTACCTTTATTTGGATCACTTATAATGTTCTCTGGAGGATGTTGATATGACTTTCTAGTTCTTCTTCGTAGAATGGATGATGTGTTTTCATTCAAGGAACTTATACTTACTTCATTTGAGGTATTTCTAATTGGTGTACCCAAAACAGTATGTTCAGGAACTATCTCAAGTTCTTGAGGTTGGGTCTCAAGATCAGACTGTGAGTCTTCAATGTTAACAACCTGTTTTCCTTCATCCTCAATACTTTGTATGGTATCCTGCATGTTAATCTTTTTAACTGCATTAGCATTTTTAATATCCAGTTCATCATCACTTAAATCATCAAAATGTTTATTAAGGTTTAACTCTTTAAAACCTTCACTTAAAGTTTCATTTTCGGATTCATCAAAAACAACATGTATACTTTCTTCAACTATACTTGTACGTTTGTTCAGCACTCGATAAGCTTTACTATTAAGTGAGTATCCAAGAAATGTACCTTCATCACTTCTAGCATCAAATTTACCTAAATTGTCTTTACCATTATTATGAATAAAACATTTGCAACCAAATGGTCTAAAGTATGCTATATTCGGTTTTCTTCCTTTGAATAATTCATAAGGAGTTTTCTTAAGTATGGGTCTTATAAGGCATCTATTTAAAACATAATTAGCTGTATTAACAGCCTCAGCCCAATAGTGTTTAGCTAATCCATTTTCAATAAGCATTGTTCTTGCCATCTCTTCTAAAGTTCGATTTTTCCTTTCAACTACACCGTTTTGTTGAGGTGTCCTAGGAGCTGAAAAGTTATGGGTTATACCATATTTTTCACAAAATGAGTCAAAGCCTAATTGATCAAACTCTTTCCCATGGTCACTTCTAACCGAGACTATTGGAAGGTTCAGTTGAGTTTGCATCTCTTTACAACGTCTTGAGAACGGTTTCAAGGCTTCACTTTTATCCTTTAGAAAATCAACCCACGTAAATCTAGAATAATCATCAACTATAACTAAGATATAAGATTTACCTCTTATGCTCCGTACACGCATTGGTCCACATAAATCAATATGTAAGAGTTCACATGGTCTTGATGTACTTACCATTTTCTTCGGTTTGAATGAACTTCTTACTTGTTTACCTTTAATGCATGCGTCACAAATAGGACTTTGTTTATAGTCAAGAGCTGGAAGTCCCTTAACTAAATCTTTGCTTACCAACTTCTGCATGGTGTGAGTATTGATATGGCCAAGACGTCTATGCCAAAGTTTTGGATTATCTATAATAGCTTTCAAACACTTGAAATTCTGCACTGCAATTTCGTTAGTATGTAAAGCATAAACATTATCATTTCTAAGAGCAGTAATGAGAGTATCTCCGGTATTAGGATTTTTAACAACACATTTTTCTTTGTCAAATATTACTTCATTACCTTTATCACATAGTTGAGACACACTTAGCAAATTAAATTTTAGACCTTCAACTAAATAAACATTGTCAATTGTTTTAGATGGATTCTTACTAATTTTACCAACGCCTAAAATTTTGCATTTACCTTTATCTCCTAAGGTGATTGAGCCATTGCATTTTTCTTTAATTTCAGAAAATAAAGAGATTTTACCACTCATATGCCTCGAGCATCCACTATCTAGAATCCATTTTTGTTTAACCTACAAAACAAAAGAAAATAACCTTTCTCAACCTTACTTGGCTATCCAAGTGACAAATTTGGAACCATATTCGGGATAGACCATGTTGGGTGGTCTTGTCCCTTTAGGAACCCATATTTGCTTTATCTGTTCGCGTAATTCAAAAGGAAAGGAATTCTTAATAATGTAATCATCCTTACGTCTGTAAGGACATGCAAATCTTATATGTCCTTCTTTGCAACAAAACGTGCAAGTAGGAGTACGTTTACTTTTATGTGCACCTTTCACAAATGTGGTTTTACTCTTATAGTTATGTGTAACATTATTATAACCAATACCACGTTTATCACTTGATGGTTTTTGTCGTGTAAGCATTTTAGTGAACTTTGATTCAGATTCATTTAGCTTGGTTAATGCTTGTAGATTTTTTTTAGATTCCAGTTTCATGGTTTTGATCCTGGCTTCAAGATCATTGTTCTCATTCTTAAGATTAATAAGCTGTTTAGTCTGGCTGAGATTCTGTTCTTTCAAGACCTTGACAGTCTTTTCAAGATTTGATTTTTCAGCCTTTAGCGAATTATTTTTATTTATGATTTCTTCACAACCTTCAGCATAATGACGTATTCTATCTTCTAAAGTGTTTTTCTCGTCTTTTAAAATTTTCTCAATTTGAAACATATTAAGGAGTGTTATTACCAATTCATCTTTCGTGCATGTGTTAAGATATTCACGTACCTCTTTGTGATTTTGATCTAAGTCATCATTGTCATCATTATCAGCCATAAGACATACATGAGCTTGTCCATCTTCATAATTCCTTCAAGACCTTTTGTGATTAATGCAAATGGATCTTCCTCATCATCGCTATCTTCATTATCACTTGAAGATTCATGATGTTTCTTTGCCTTTAGTGCAAGATTTTTCATGGAAGGTATTACATCATTATCTCCATCATCATGTAGGGTAAGTTCATGAGTTGTGAGTTTTCCAAGAAGATCGTCAAGCGATAGAACTCTCAAGTCTTGAGCTTCCTCTATGGCGGTGACTTTTGGACCCCATTTGGATCTTGGAAGACACCTCAAGACCTTCTGGACTTTTTCTGCATTAGTAAAAGTTTTTCCAAGAGAATTCAAACTGTTAGTTATCAAAGTAAAACGAGTAAACATTTCATTTATATTTTCATCCTTTTTCATCTTGAACATTTCATATTGATGCATAAGGATGTTGATCTTTGTTTCCTTCACTTGACTTGTTCCTTCGTATGTCACAACCAACTTGTCCCATATTTCTTTAGCACTTGTACATGAAGAAACTCGATTGAACTCAGTACCATTGAGAGCACAACATAATTGATTCATCGCCCTATAGTTTTTGGAAACCCATTCCAAATCTGTTTGTGAATATTCGGACTCGGATTTTAGTACATCTTTTCCTTGAGCGTCCTTTTTCATGGGAATCTTAGGTCCTTTAGTTATGATCTCCCAAAGCTCCATATCTTGATCAATCACAAACATTTTCATCAAAGTTTTCCAATGTGAGAAATTTGTACCACAAAACAAAGGTGGTCTTGAACACGAACGACCTTGAGCAAACAACCCTTCTCCTATTGGATCCATCATAAGATATTACTCTTTTTATGTGAAACTTAGCTCTGATACCAAATGAAAGTTAATAATTGGTTGAATACTCTCTAGAGGGGGGGTGAATAGAGAGTATGGGCTTTTTAAACTTTTCTGGCAGTTTGTCTCAAGAGTTTGAGGAGTCTGTCAAAACTGTCTTCTGGAACAGTTTTGAGCCAATTTGAAAACTATAACGTATGTGCGGAAAAATAAACTATAAAGTATAACACACGATATGTTAACGAGGTTCGGTTCTAACCAACCTACTCCCCGCCTATGGGTTCTCTTTCAACCCGTAGGATTTCAACGCCTTTTATTAATCCGACTTTAATACAACCAAGAAGATCTCACTATCTCCTCTCACCACGTTCTTCCCCTTGAAGAACCGTATTACAAGTCCCTTTAATAAAAGTAAAATTCCAAATCTCACAATAGAGATTCACAAGTTGAACACTTTAAAAAGTATTCTTGATTAGGCGTATAAAACTTAATCTAACTCTTTTTGAACTCTTAAGCCTATTACAAATGTAAGAGCTAGATGAACTAAGAATTACAACTCTTTAAACACTTAGAGAATTTCTAAATCTTAAGTCAAGAGAGAAAGTTGTAAGAAGAGGTGTGTCTTAGTTCTGGAATGAAGCCTCATATATATAGTGTACGCCTCAACACATCTTCAAAAACAAGAAGGCTCCTTCCCGTTATTTTCTGTTGACCTGGTCACTCAGCGCCTTACTTCAAGATCTTGAGATTATCTTCAAACTGACGTGTACTGACAGCTTAATAATAATTTCGTCATTGTGTTTATAATTGTCCAATGCTATGCTGCCACGTTAGTACTTATACAAGATATTGAATAATAAGCATAAACCAGATTTATCAACATTTAAATAACCATTTACATTAATTCCTATTTTTTAGGATCGCCATTTACTATTTTTAGCATAAATTCAAATCTCATCCACAAAATAGTAAATCTAGATCTTGCTTAAATATAGCGGTGTACAATTAATAATAAAACATGTGTACCTTGTACTATATTTAATCACCAAATGATTTTAACCATATATTTAAATCTAAGTTTAAATATAAAATATTTAAACGTTAAGCAACAACGTAAAATAAAATATTCAAACTTTATTCAAATAATATCCAATGTTAATTTTAATGAACCTTGACCTAATAAAATATTTCAAATATAATTTCAAGGAACATTGACCTATTAAAATATTTCAAATATAATTACGAAACTAACCTGATTGTAAACACAATTCTTTTCAAGACTTTGACATATATTTCAGAACTTATGAAATCAACTTTAAAATAAACTTAAGTTCTTTAAGCATATTCCGTCGACTTCTAACTTATAAATATAAATCAAATGTATATCAAATATGATTTTAAACTTTCTTAAACAATTAAATGTAATTACTTAATTTATTTGTTTAAACAATATGTGTTTTGAATTATCATCAATCAAGAGAATTAAGTCTTCAATCTTCCCTTATTATTTAAGAGAGTTGAGTCTTCAAAGAGCATGTTCGAGATTAAAACAACTCTACATTACTTAGTAAATTAACTCGTTACAATATAATTTACCAAGCACACATTAAAAACAAATTACTCTATTAATTAGAAATATTTAAAATAACTTAAGCATAATCAAAACATCGGAATTAGTTTATAACTTAAGATTTCAAATAAAACTAAACAAAACAAAACTTACCAAAATTCTAAGCATTGTAAGAACTTTTATCATAGCATTCAAGTAATCATCAGTCAGAGCATATACATCATAACAATCAAAGTATGTATCTCAGTATTTATATCAGAGCTAAACTTATTAATCATCAGAGCATCGGAGCATAACTACCAGAGCATAAGCATAACTACCAGAGCATAGCTACAGTCCTAATGTTCAACAGAATAAATGTATATCAGACTAAGCATACTCAAGCATTATTTAAGTTTGTGCTAAATATTCCCCCTTTTGACATCATTCAAAAAGAAATGGAGCAATCAAGCCACAGCACTAAACATATAGTTATAGTCAAAGAGAGAATAAGGATGCACATATTAAAATAGCATAAGCAATGAATGCAAACATGATCAACAATGATTAAAATGACAAAAGTTAGTAGCATAAAAGGAAAATATGATCCAGAGTATTAAGCAGTACCCCAGCTGGTACAAATTGAAAAACATAAAAAGATTGTTTAATGAAAGTGATAGTTGCAAAAAAATAAGAAGGAATGAAAAAGGAGAAATTAAGTTGCAGGAGCTTCATCATCAACATATTCTGTCTCCACCTCTACTGTGTCCAGTTTGGCCCCCAAACGTGCTTCCATTTGGTCCATTTGAGTAGATAGTGAGGCTATAGAGACACAAATTTCATCTTTAAAAACAAGAAAGCTGGACTGCAACTCATTGAGTTTCAGGAGAATGGAGGTTAGATGGTCAGTGGGAACTGTAGTGTCACCTAAACCTTGATGTGGTGAAGAAGGTACTGGTGGTGATGATGGTATAGGTGACTTTGGTGGTGAAAATGGTTGTATTGGTGATTGTGGTGGTGATGGTATATGGAATGATGGTGTGGCAGGTTTAGGTGAGGAAGGTTGGCTTGGCTGTGCTGTTGTGTATGAGGTAGAGTCATCATCAATAACAACAACAGGTTTCTTTCCTTTAGAAGCGAGCCTACTACTCTTTCTAGGGGTTAAACCAGGTGAAGAACCCTCCTCATTTTTCTTTTCTTTTTCCTCCACAGCAACCTTCACCAGTTCCTTCACTACTTCCCCCTTACAAAAGTTTTCCTTGCTCCTCAGAATGCCCCTCTGCCTTCTTAGTGGCAGAGGGAACAGGCTCCTCCTGTTCCTCCTTGTTTACTTCCTCCTCCTCAACATTTTCTTCAACTTCTTCTTCTTCATCGGTGTCCTCTGATTGTTCAAAAATTTTCTCAAGGGTCCCATTTTTAGTTAATCTTAGATGTAAATTTTTCAAACATTTTACACCCACTTTGTTGTTTGGACCCATGGGATAATTTGGACCATCAAGAAGAACACCCAATTTCTTAAATATCCAGGTCAACAGTCCACCATATCCTAACACATTCCTTTTAAAAATACAATCATTTAAATGACAAATCATTAAAGAAGGAAAATTAATCTTGATGTGGTTCGCCAGACAGTAGATCAACGTAGCATCCCTCAAACTAACCTCACTTCTTTTGGATGTGCGAGGCAAAATAAATCTTCTTGCTATGTTGTACAACAGTTTGTGCATTGGTGACAGCACATTATGACTAACTTTTCCTCTTTTTTCATTCAACCCTAAAAACTTCCATACTGACTTCTCATTTATACCAGAAAAATTAATTTTTGACCCAACAACATATCTATCAAAACCAGTTGAGGGAACACCCAACCATCCTCCTAAAATCAGGTTATTAAATTCAATTTTGATTCCCTTTACTTCACTAGTACAGACTCCATGGTCAAAAGAAAAATTTAAAGCAAACTCACGCATTAAGTTGGGATACATTGGGTTACAGCAATAGTTTCCCATTAAAGATTCCCAAGCTTGATTTTGCAATATGGCGTGAAATTGAGGAAAAAAATTTGATTCATACCATTGTTTGTCCAATCCGAAGCCAACAATCATTTCTTTTGATATCTCTTCAGCAGATACCTTAACATTAACCTTTGCCCTCTTTGAGGATGATTTCCTCACTGTAGCATCTCTTTTGCGCTTCGAACTTTCATGCACTTCAGAAGGATTAGGTGTGTCCTGTTGCTTTCTTGATGAAGACTCAGTTTTAGGAGTGAGTGGTGTTGGATAGATGACTTGAAGAGGTGTGGGTTGCTTCATTTTTGGGGTTTGATTCTTGGTTTTCATGGTGATTTGAAAAATCAAGAAAGAGAAAAGCTGGGTTGAAGACGATTTTGGGAGTAAAATGCAATTGATGATGAAATGAAGGATTTGACGTGAGAGAGAGGGTATAAAATGCATGTGAGGGGACGTGTGTTTAATTGATTCAAGTTCCTTATTTAATTCGTGCATATGAACACATAATGTGAAATGGAAACAGACGAATTTAGTGAAGAACTATGATGATTCAACTCCCACTTCTTAAAAAACATGCTGGAGAAATTAATATATCAAAAAATTTATGAAAGTAAAAGATAAATGGAAATTTTATGCTACCACAATCTGATCAATTCAAACATGCAATCATAAGAGCACTCAAAGTATATACTTTTAAATAGTGCGTACCTGATTCTTTCAATAATTGATTTTTCAATCAAGATTTTTGTGGTTGATCGACTTTTTTCAAATTTTCATTTTGTCTTTAAGGATCACATTTATCACTTACTTCAATTCAACTTGATCATGCCCAGTTCTAATCTCATCTTTTCATGTTGTTCCCTTGGGAACGGTTTAATCATGATATCTGCTATTTGCTCGTTTGTGTTTACATGCTTTAACATAATATTTTCATTTTCAACATTATCCTTAAGAAAATGATGCCTAATGTGTATGTGTTTTACTCTTGAATGATGCACTGGATCTTTAGATATGCATATGGCACTCGTATTATCACAATAAATAAGAACACATTCAAACTTAATACCAAAATCTCTTAGTTGTTGTTTTATCCAAAGCATTTGGGAACAGCAAGCTGCTGCTGCTACATATTCAGCTTCGACAGTGGATAGTGCAACAGTGTTTTGTTTCTTGGAACTCCACGAAACTAAACATGAGCCAAGAAATTGTACCATACCTGATGTACTTTTTCTATTAACTAGATCACCTGCATAATCTGCATTACTGAAACCTTTCAAATCATAAACATCACTTTTAGGATAAAATAAGGATAAGTCGTCTGTTCCCTTCAAATATCTTAGAATCCATTTAACTGCAGTGAGATGTGATTCTTTAGGATTGGATTGAAATCTAACACATAAACCAACACTAAAAGAAATATCGGGTCTACTAGCAGTTAGATATAATAAAGAACCAATCATGCCTCGATACATGGTTTGATCAATAGTTGTTCCATTTCGGTCTTCATCTAATCTAACATTTGTAGCCATAGGTGTATGGTTGGTTTTAGCATTGTTTAGTCCATATTTCTTAAGAAGTTCTTTGATGTATTTTTGTTGATGAATAAAAATACCATTTTCAGTTTGTTTAATTTGCAACCCAAGGAAGAAGTTTAGTTCTCCCATCATACTCATTTCAAATTCATTGCTCATTAGGTTAGCAAATCCTTTACATAGCAATTCATTCGTGGCTCCAAAAATAATATCATCAACATATATTTGAACAACTAGAAAATCGGAACCTTTATTTTTAAAGAATAAGTTTTTGTCAATTTTACCTCTTACAAAGTCATTTTGAATCAAAAACTTTGATAGTCTTTCATACCATTGCCTAGGAGCTTGTTTCAAGCCATAGAGAGCTTTATCAAGCTTGTAGACATGATCAAGACAAGAGGTATTTTTAAAGCCTGGGGGTTGTTCAACAAAAACTTCTTCAAGAAAACCATTTAAGAAAGCACATTTCACATCCATTTGATATAATTTAAAGTTCATGAATGCAGCAAAAGAAATTAAGATTCTTATAGCCTCTAACCTTGCTACCGGAACAAATGTCTCGGTATAATCAATACCTTCTTGTTGATTGTATTCTTTGACCACGAGCCTTGCTTTGTTTCTAACAATTATTCCATGCTCATCTAGTTTATTCCGAAATACCCATTTCAAGCCGATTACCTTTATGTGTTTTGGTTTGGGTTCCACGTGCCATACTTTGTTTCTTTTAAATTCGTTCAATTCATCTTGCATGGCTACAACCCATTCGGAATCCTTTAGAGCTTCTTCATGATTCTTGGGCTCGAGTGATGATAGGAACGCAAAGTGTGCACAAAAGTTTCTCATTTGAGATCTAGTTTGTGTTCCTTTATTCAAATCACTTATAATCAAATCAAGAGGATGATAACTTTGATATTTCCAAGGTTTGGGCACAAATTCTCTTGTGGGAACAGTAGCATGTTCTGGTTCATCAGCTTGATCAACATTCTGTTCAGCTACTGGATCGTTTTGCTCTTCTGTGGGAACAGCTGTATTGGGAACAGTCTGTTAGTTCTGAAGTACCAGCTGTTCCTGATCAAGATCGTTCCTTTCTGCCTCTTCTGGGATCAGCTGTTCACCTGCTGTTCCTTGATCTTTCATTTTCATTTCTTCTTCATCATTCTCAAGATTTGCAAGACCTATCTTAAAATTATTTGTAACCTGTTCACTTGACAAAAAGTTAGTTTCATCGAAAATTATGTGAACGGATTCTTCCACACTCATTGTTCTTTTATTATAAACTCTATATGTCTTACTTTGAGATGAATAACCGAGGAATACTGCTTCATCACTTCTTTCATCAAACTTACCTATGTTTCGTTTACCATTCACATGAACAAAACATTTGCATCCAAACACACGAAAATAGGAAATATTTGGTTTAACACCTTTAAGCAATTCATAAGGTGTCTTAGAAGTGATTGGTCTTATTAATACACGATTCAAAATATAACATGCAGTATTAACAGCTTCGGCCCAAAAATTTCTAGGTAGACCACTAGCAATTAACATGGTTCTAGCCATTTCCTCTAAAGTTCTATTTTTCCTTTCTACTACACCATTTTGTTGTGGTGTTCTTGGTGCGGAAAAATTATGACTTATTCCATGTTCACTGCAATAACTCATAAAACTTGAATTTTCAAATTCCTTACCATGATCTGACCTTATGTGAATAATTTGATTATTAGTAGATTTTTGTATTTTGTTAGCGAAGGAAACAAACTCATTAAAAGCTTCATCTTTACTAAAAATAAAGTCCATGTAAATCTACTATAATCATCAATAATAACAAACACATATCTTTTGCCACTACGGCTTTGTATTCTCATAGGTCCACATAGATCCATATGTAATAATTCAAGTGATTTAGTGGTGGTCACAACATTCTTTGATTTAAAAGATGATCTCACTTGTTTTCCTTTGGCACAAGGATCACAAATTTCCTCCTTAAGGAATTTTATAGTTGGTAGTCCTCTAATTAGGTCTTTTGATCTTAATGTATTAATCAATGAATAACTAGCATGACCTAGACGCTTATGCCAAAGAAGTGGGTCGTCTTCTATAACACTTAGACACGTTAGACTGTTTCTGGGAACAGTGTCCAGGTCCACCACATAGGTGTTCCCTTTTCTGATTCCCTCAAGAACGGTGTTTCCTGTGTCATTCCTAGAGATAATGCATCTTTCAGAAGTGAAGTTTACAGAGTTACCTTTATCACAAAATTGAGAAATGCTTAGTAAGTTATGTTTCAAATCCTCGACTATAAATACATTATCGATAGCATGGGAACATGACCTTCCAACTTTTCCTTTGGCTATTATCTCACCCTTCATATTGTCACCGAAGGTTACTATTCCCCCATCATAGGCTTCAAGTGAGAGAAATTTAGATTTGTCACCCGTCATGTGCTTGGAACACCCACTGTCAAGATACCATGAGCTGTTCCCCCTCACTTGGACCTGAAAAAAATAATTGTTAGTTACAGGAACCCATGCTGTCTTGGGTTCCTTGTCGATTTTACAAGAATCTATTTTCTTCGTCCAAACGTTATCGACATAATTTCTGTTAGAGACAGTGTACTGTTCCCTTTTGGTGCACTGGTCCTTTAGATGGCCAGTTCCTCCACAGAAGAAACAGATTCTGTCACTAGGGAGATCAACGTAAGCTTTCTTCTTTTTGTTATTCTTAAAGTAATTTAGGCCTTTTGAATTTTTACTTTTGGCATCTTAAATCCATTTGGGAGTAATTTTGATTTTCCCTTTTTCTCTTGAATTTAATTCAAGTTTATCATTATTGTTACGATTAGGTTCTAAATTCAACTTTAAATTTTGAAAATCATTGCACATATCTTTAGTAGATGCATCATTTAATTCTTTATTCAAGCCTAATAATTTCTATTGCGACAACTCAATATTAAGAATAACATTTTCCCTTTTAATTCTCTCCATATTTTCCTTTAGAATTATATTTTGGTCCAACAAACCGAAAAATCTGTTTTGAACATCGTATCTAAAGGTGTTTATATAGGAGACATGGTCTTTGCTTACCTTGAGTTCCTTTTCTAATTGGAGACACTTAACATTGCAATTTTCAAGTTTAATTTGTGTCTCCTTTAGCAACTCTATTAATTTATTTTTACTCAATTTGGATGGATGGACAAAAAATGAGTTAGAAGAACATACCTGCTTTATGGCAAGGGCATTAATTTCCATCTTCTAAAAATCTTCTTTTTCAAATTCGGTAATGGGTTTGGGAACAATTTCATGATTGGAGTTAGTAGTGGTTACCTCAAAGTCTCCAATTTTGATGACTCTCCAAACTTGATAATTTTCCGCTTTGATGAAGATCTTCATCCTATTCTTCCAATATGTATAGAATTTTCCATCAAACATGGGTGGTCTTTGAGTAGAATACCCTTCTTCCATTCGCTCGTTCATAATTGACATTTTCGGGAACACCAGGATTCTGCCCTCAGGGTTTCCTGATCTACTGGGAACAGGGCTCTGATACCAATTGTAGACTCAATTAGGAACGGGAACAGCAACAAGAGGGGGGGTGAATTGTTGTTGTTACTAGTTTAAGCGTTTTTGCCCTGTGTTTGCGGAATTGAATAAAATAAATAAAGCTTAAACTTAGAGCGAAATAATTAAAAGAGACAAACGATTTTTACGTGGAAACCTTCTAGGCCTAAATAGAAGGAAAAACCACGACCCCTTGGGATTTCTAAATTCTCCACTATGTTTAAGGCAACTCGTTACAATTACATTAAACATCTTACTTCACTCGAAGCGCATCAACTAGGCCAACTCTTCTCTCTTAAATTGCTTCACTCAAAGCAACAAACTTAGCTTCACTAAAAGCTAATTCTCACCACTAGCTTCACTAGAAGCTTTCTCCTTAGCTTTACTCAAAGCTAATATCTTCTCTAGCTTCATTAAAAGCTATCTAATTTCCCCCTTAGACTCACCCGAGTCTAATTACAAATTCTCTCAAAAACCCTTACAAAAGGATAAAAATTCTCTAAAATAATATCAATGAGTTGCATAAGAAAATATTATAAATTAATTGGCATTTTTAAAACAAAATTTTCTTGTAAAAATTCTCCCATAATTACGTATGATTTAATGGCTCATACTAAGGCAAGTTTTTATGAATAACCGAGTCCACTATTTATAGAGCTAAAATCCCTATTAAAAAGGAATATTCCAATCCATTATTCCATTATCAAAAAGATCATGGGAGTAATGTGGATTAACCAAACATACGGTTATTTGATTAAGTCAAATCATACAGAAATAACCGCTGTCTTCTGTTCCCTTCAAGCAGCAGTTTCTTCAATAGCTGTTCCTGTTCCAGTACTAATTGCTGGAACGTGTTTGCTATAAATAGAAACGGTTATACTGATTGGGAATGATTACTTGCTAAATTTTAGGAATAAGGACGGTTTAGAATGATAGCTAAGACCCATTCAACAACCACTAATTCTATTTTTAGTAAATCCAATATTTACTAAAAATAGATCCTAAAATAAAGGATCTAAGAAAATAAGGACGTTAATTCATTTTATTTAAGAAAAAACGATTTGCCAATTAATTTTAATAAATTACTACTCCAACAAATTAATTTTATTAAATACATTAACTAAAAATAATAATTAAAATATAATAACCAGAATTTTCAGTCAACGTAGTCAACCTTCAGCTTAGGAACAGTGCGCTGTCTCCAGACTTCAGTTTAGCTAGAACATCCAACTTAGGAACAGTAGATCTGCTGTCTCCATTTTACATCCCAAGCGATATGCTTCTCCTAACCTCTTTTGAAACCTTTTGACATGTACGTTTCCATAAGCTAAGTCATAGGTACTATCAACGATCATTATCACGACCGGATATCGACCTGCACACAATCTCTAAAAACATATTTGCTTAAATAAAGTGTAGTCATCATCAAAACTCAAGAGGTCCAACATTTGAGAAACTTAAAGTTTTATCCGTCATAGCCTGGTGCTTTATCGACCCCACACGCCCATACAGCATTCTTGACTTCTGCTCGAGATGGAAGAGTTTCAAGTGCGATTGATTGTTGTTCTGAGATTTTTGGATGATGATCAAGCTCAAAATCAAAAGCCGGTAACTCTTCCTGTATGAATTACTGAGAAAAGAAATGCCTGATTCCCACTTTGAGGTTTGAAATACCCTGAATGCATCTCCCGTTGATGTTGATCTTTAGGATCTCGTTTTTCTTCCTTCTGAATAACGTTGAGGCATGGAAGAACTTGGAATTTTGATCTTTCATCTTAAAGCCATATGTTCTAGCTTTTTGTCTCCAAATTCTTTCCCTTCGAATTAAGCTGGATTGGAGCATGGACTGGGCTGCAGATAACCTGGCTATTTCAACATCACTCAGTGTTCGCTGATCACTCACCAGTTCAAGGTCATGAATAGCCGATTCCAAGTCTCTGATTTTAAAGTCCAACTTGTCAAAATGTTCTTTACTCCATGCTTTCAGAGGGCCCTTAAGAATCTTCAGTTTTTCATTCAGAGGAACTCGTGGGAGCTTTTGCCATTCATTACAGATGTACGGCTTGAAGTTTGGGTTCAAGAACCAAGCATCGAACGATCTAAAAGGTTTCGGTCCCCAGTTGGAACTATCCTCTAGTTTCAGGAGAAGAGGATTGTGGTCCGAACAGCTTTTGTTAAGGCCCAACATGGTAAGCTTCGGGAATTTGATCAACCAATTATTGCAGCATAGACCTCTGTCTAGTTTACTTCTAGAATCATTTCGCCTCCAAGTAAACTTCAACCCCTGTAGCGGTATATCAATAAGGCCCAGTTCACGGATCCATTCGGAGAATTCTGTTGAGCTCAAGTCACACCTGAAAGTTCCCCTTCTTTCCCAAGAATGTAAAATCACATTGAAATCCCCCAAAAGCAGAGTGGGTTTATTGATTCCCAATACGGCAGTTTTTAGTTCATCAAAAACAGATTTTCTATCAATACGATTATTTGGTCCATATACAACACCAATACAGCATTCAAAGTTTGCATTTGTGATACACCCTTCCAATAATATCCATCTATCCCTATATTGTTTGTTGGTTATGCTGAAAATACTAGGGTCCCAAATTGCAATCATGCCACCCCCATACTCATCAAAAGCAAACACTTCGCACATGTCAAATTGGTCATTTCCCCACAACCTTCTTATCCTGCTTTTAATTGTTTTTTTATGTTTTGTTTCGACAAGCCCCAGGAAAGAAACTTTATGTGATTCGATCAATTTCCTGATAGATGTAATTTTTTCTCCCTTGCCAATACCTCTGATGTTCCAACATAAGCAATTCATAAATGACATTTGAAGCTACACCACAGCAGCATCATTCATTGATGTCCAGGCTGCTCCATTTCCTCCAAAAGAAGGAGTCTTTTTGATTTTCTAATTCTGGCTATGGCTGCCCCTTTATCATTAGATGAGATGCTCAGGATTCTTGCTGTGTTCCACGTTTCATGGGCTTCTCTCAAGCTGTCAGCATTCTGTGTGTTGGATTGGGGTGAGCAGCTGATTGGGGGTTTAGTGTTCTTTGGCCTGGCTCGAGGGCGTTTACTTGACTGTCCGATTGTGGAGCACCACCCAGAGCTGGCAGGGGACCGTTCCACATGGTTATGATGGTGGTTGGTTAACATCACCCAGCTTCTTGATGCATACTCAATCATAGGGTCAGTTCTTTCATCCTCGTCAAAGGCATCGAGGGTTTGCAGCTGGAAATCCAGGAGGGGGTCATGACAGTCTTTCATTGGGTCAAGATCGGGTTTACTACGAGCAGATTCACCACAATTAGCTTTCAACATTCTGCAAGTCAGCCATCTGCACTTCTGATTTTCTTTTCTCCCTTCTTCCTCCCTGATTACTGCTCTCTTTAGTCCACACATCGCAGCTTCCCTGTTCACAGAGCATTCTAATACGTGCCTCAATCCTATTTTGCGCTTTTGTTCACACCAGAATTCTCGCATATGTAAGGCTGCTTATGGTTTCAACACTATTGTCGATCTGAAGAACAGGGCTCCATTTTTCCCCAATACACCTAATGTTCTTTTCACTCCAATATTTCGGATGAATTCCATAGCATTCCAGCCACACTATTCTATCGTCAAAAATTTCACCCTCAGACCACATTCTCATATCATCAAAGGTGTTCCACAGAGTACTCTCCTCCCTCATTGCATATTTAACTTCATTTGCACAATCAAAAACAAGTAGAATTTTCGTGGGTGATAAAGAGTACATACCCTTTACTGAGGCAGCTGCGTCTGCCAAGGCTGCTGTTGTGTGTTGAATGTCAATGATGTTTGTGTTCTGCAATAATCGCATACTGCAGCATCTTGGCATATTCCATGTTCTGTTGCACATTAAGGGAAAATGCAATTGGAATGGTATTAGGGGTCGCATCCTCTGGCTCAGGCTTCTGTTTTCTACCCATGAGGGCGCACTGGTATGATCTGCCATCTCTGTAGGGGGGGTTGAGGATTCTTCTGTATGGTTGTACAATGCCAGAATCAACCGTATTCTTAATAAAGTTGCCACCTTTACTGTATTTTGCCAGAGACACCTTCAATCCCTTCCCTTGTACCTTAAACCCGTTCATCAGCTTGATAGCGTTTACAGCTTCTACATAATTCCCAAACCTAACGAACCCAAATCGGTCTGAGGTGTTTTGCCTGACCTTTTTTGATATGTAGACATCCTGAACATCACCAGCTTTTCGGAATATGATTTCTAACCAAGATACAGACAAGTTCTGTGGGATACAATCCACAAACAGAGAAGTTTTACCATTTTGAGAGGACACACCTAACTGTCGGTCGGATTCCCGGGGTCCTGGCGTCCACTGGACGCTGGATTGTCCTCGATTACCCAATCGACGTTTAGGGTGTGTGTGGAGCTTCTCTTTCCCAGATAAAGACATATGCCCAGAAAATTGGTCACCACTCCTTACCTATTTCTGTAAACATCTATTGAGGCTACATACTGGGCGTTCAGGTGTGATGATTCTTGTGCGTACAGCAGAGAGCCGTCAATTAGGTTTTCTGTAGGGAAATCGAAAGGGTTTCTCCTTTCCATGTTGCCATACGTGGTTTTCGAGTCTCTCGATTGGGTTTCTTTGTTCGACGATGGATTGAACAGGGGTTTCAAAATTGAGGTTGTACGCATTTTCAGTCGCCCAAGATGTTCTGGTTCTTCTCCGGTGGTGCCGGCGGACGGTAGGGTTAGCTGGGTACAGTCTCCCGCCGGTGGCAAAGTAAATGTTACCGTTTGAAATTTGGTACTCTGCAGCAGTCAAGTCAGGAAAAACTTCTGATCGCTTGAGAGATACACAATCTTCACGCCTTCTCTCTCTCTCTCACTAACCATTTTTAATCTTTATCCATATATATATATATATATATATATATATATATATATATATATATATATATATATATATATATATATATATATATATATATATATATATATACATATATATATATATATATATATATATATATATATATATATATATACATATATATATATGTATATATATATATACATATATATATATATATATATATATATATATAAATATATATATATATATATATATATATGTATATATATATATATATATATATATGTATTTATATATAAATATATATATATATATATATATATATATA
>NC_080056.1:16829575-16833831 GCF_026212465.1 Amaranthus tricolor | reverse complement strand
TAGACACTGGTCCGGTAGCCCTCTGCGCTACACAAGAAACCGAGGCGGTGGCCAACTGAAAGCTTTCTACCCAGAATATGGTCGAGAGAAAAGAGAAAAAACTCCAATCGGGAGAACTGTTCAATCTACGTCCGATCAGAACCCAGGCCAAGAAGAACAATGGCAAGTAGTATCTAGAAGGCGTCGTCAAAAGTCCCACGATCAGCCCATAAAAGAAAATGTTTCGTCATTCTCTGCAATCATACGAAGAAGACGAAACCCCTCCCATTATCCACAGCAACTGCGAGGACAACAAGGGCCGGAAAAGGTAAATTGTACTGGTAATCGGAGGGAACCCAACCTCCATTGGAGGCCTGGACTCCGGGAGCCAAAATTTTTATTTTCCGGGTCCATATCTCTGTTTATTGAAAACATCTCGCCGGGGATTGATATAGAGTGGTTTTGGAATCTGTTTCGGCGCTGTGGGAGGGTAGTGGACGTCTACATTTCGAAAAAGATCAGGAAAAATGGAAAAGGTCCATTCGGCTTCGTCAGATATGGTACGTATCAAGAAGCTCAAAAAGCTATGGATGAGTTAAACGGGCTAATGGTGAAAGGTAAGGCTTTAATTGTCACCATGGCGAAATACGGGAAGCGTGGGCATCCTGCACCGGCTCCTGTGAGTCAGACGAAGAATAGCTCAGAGTCGAAAGAGGTTTTGACAACGGCTGCTCACAGGGACAACCGTACGTTTGCGGAGGTGATAATGGGGATACAAAAGAAAATATCGAAAATAGAGATGGAAGCTGAGAAGAAAAACCGGATCATTCCTGTGTCCTTCGCTCTAAATGTAGAGGAAAATATGGACAATGGTGAACTCTTGAAGAAATCAGTGATTGCGGAAAATGCCGAGGTTGTGGAGCTTTCACAAATTCATGACAAAATCAAAGCATGCCACGTGGAGGTATCAAAAATCCTTTCCCTTTCTCCTACAAAATTGTTGATTGTTTTTGAAAACGAATTTGATGTTGAGTGTGCGGTGAATGTGGAAAGCCCTTTGTGGAATATATTTGATGATGTGAGAATATGGTCGGAAGGCGAATATTTTGATGACAGATTAGTTTGGATTGAATGTATTGGTATTCACCCTCTTCTTTGGTCAGAAGAAAATGTAAAGTTGATTGGACAAAAATGGGGAGAAGTGTTACACATTGAAAACCAACTGCAGGGTATTAATACCATAACTAGAGCCCGGATCCAAGTAAGAACAAAAGCCCAAAATAGGATAGACAACCGGATTAGACTTTTCTCAAACCATGTGTCTTGCGAGGTTTGGGTTAAGGAAGTATATGGGAATGGTGGTGGTAGTAGGCAAAATCAGATTAACGGATCTCAAACACATGCAAATATAGAGGGTAAACAATATGAGGTGATAAGCAACAGAGGTCAAAGTATACAACCCATTGGCCCTCCAGATCCATTAGTGCAGGATAAAATTGACAATATGGAAATTAGTAAATCTCATGACTGGGTGGACCCCATTGTAGAGAATGAGAATATATCCTGGAAGTTAGCTGAAAATATATGCTCCCTTGTAGAACAGGGTACACAAGAATACACCCCTGGAACTATTAGCAGACCATCGAGACCTAGAGGACGGCCTAAAAGAACCTACCATCATGACACAACATCTGGTTCACATTCACAAGGGATGATTGAAATAAACAAAACATGGGAAGTTGCCAAAATGGTAGGTATCACCTCACAAAATGAAGAAGCAGTCGTCTCGGGCTTGAGGAAATCAAAAAGGATTTTACTCCTTGAAGATAGAGAGATGTGAATAAGCCACGTTTTGGGAGGAGAAATACATGCCAGTTGAATATGAATTGTCTTTCATGGAATATCAGAGGGATTGGGAAGGGGGAAAAATCTCTATCCATCAGAGGTCTGGTGAAAAAAGAAAAAATTTCATTTATGGGATTGATAGAAACAAAGCACCGGAATCCGTTCCAAAACAGAATTAGAAGACTCTGGGGTAACGATGAATATGATTTCTGTGAAATTATGGCCTCTGACACACATGCAGGGGGAATCATTGCAATATGGGATACACAATCTTTTCAGGCATCTACAAAACATATCGGGAGCAGATGGATTATAATTGAAGGGCACATTATTAACCATAACTTTGAATGCTGCATTGGGGTAGTATATGGAAATAATGATAGGGTGAATAGAAGAGCTATGTTTGTTGAACTCAAAGAGAAGATGGGGAATATCAACAAACCTTTCTTGATGCTCGGAGATTTCAATGTCACATTACACTCAGGGGAAAGAACTGGAACTGTCATATGTAACCGCAGCATGAGGGATTTCTCAAAATGGATAAATGATTTAAGTTTGATTGATATCCCACTACAGGGCGTGAAATTTACCTGGAGAAGAAATGAATCAAAAAGCAAGCTAGACAGAGCCCTATGCAGCCACGAATGGTTCACAAAATTCCCAAACATGAATCTATTGGGGCTAAGCAGCAGCTTTTCAGATCATAACCCAATTCTTCTTCAATTGGTACAGTGCATTAACTGGGGACCAAAACCATTCAGATGCTATGATGCCTGGTTCTATCACCCAGAGTTTAAAAGCTACATCACCAATGAGTGGCGCAATGCTCCGAATGTCTCACTACATATAAAAATGAAAATTCTCAAATCCCCAATTAGAACATGGCGAAAAGGAAACTTTGATCTCATGGAAAATAAAATTGCAGACCTTGAAGTGGTGATATTAGAGCTGGAAAAAAAGGGGGAACAATCCCAACTAGATAACATGGAAGTGGCGAGACTCAACGCTGCACAAAATACTCTCCAGCAATGGCTTATCAGAAGAGAAAGAGTTTGGAGGCAAAGAGCTCGATCCTATGGGTTCAATGGAAAAGACCACAATACAAAATTTTTCCATGCAGCAGCAAATTTCAAGAGAAAGCAAAAAGAATTCATCCAAATTAAAATCAATGATAGAATCATTGTTGGGAAGGAAAATCTCAAGGAAGAAGTTCGAGGTTTCTTCGTCAATAGATTCAAACAGGCGTAAACCCCAGATTTTGATTTTACCATGAACAACCACCCCAAACTTTCACGGACCCAGGCAGAGCAAATTGAGACAATTCCATCCAGGGAGGAAATTGAGCAAGCAGTATGGGCTTGTGGTGTTGACAAGGCGCCGGGATTCGATGGTTTCAATTTCAGATTCATTAGAGAAATGTGGGAAGAGATTAAAGAGGATTTCTTCAATACAATTACAGATTTTTTCATGAATGGAGGATCATTAAGACATTTGAACATCACGTGGGTGTCACTCATTCCAAAGGTGGAAAATCCCACAAGTATTGAGGAATTTAGACCAATTAGTATGGTGGGGTGCATATACAAAGTCATAGCAAAGATCCTTTCTTTCCGCCTCAAGGAGGTCATCGCTCCCCTGATAGATGAGACACAGAGCGCATTTGTCAAAAATAGGCAAATTCTAGATGGTGTGATGATAGCAAATGAATCTATGAGATGGTTGAAAAAGAATAAAATCCCAGGTACGCTCATAAAGCTTGATTTTCATACCGCATATGATTCGGTAAACTGGAATTTCCTGAAAAAGGTCATGGCAGAGCTTGGTTTTGGCCAGAAATGGATATCATGGATCATGGAATGTGTCTCCTCGGCGTCTATGTCTATTTTCCTCAATGGTTCCCCTCTTCGCCCGTTCAAATTGGAAAAAGGGCTTAGACAAGGTGACCCACTATCTCCATATCTATTCATTTTGGTGAGTGAAGCCTTAGTGTACTTTCTGAGAAAAGCACATGAATTGAATCTGATTCAGCCAGTTAAAATTGGGAAGGGGAAGATCAGTCTAAAACATCTACAATTCGCAGATGACATTCTTATTTTTGTCCCAAACGACAGTGAATGCATAAAGAATTATTTCAGGATTCTAGACATTTTTGCTTTGATGTCGGGGCTCTATCTTAACTACAGGAAGTCAGCATTCATTCCTTGGAGGAGGGCCGATCAGTCTTGGGTCAGGGCAGCTGCAACAGAGGTTGGGTGTGCGTTCTCTTCACCTCCGCTCACCTATCTTGGATTTCAACTCGGTGTTCACTATAACAAAGGCTCAGCATGGAAACCTGTTATCCGGAAAATTGAAAATAGATTGGCTTCTTGGAAAGCAAAACTTCTTTCTAGAGCAGGCAGGTTAACTCTCATAAAAAGTGTGCTAAGTAGCAT
>NC_080056.1:16819575-16824575 GCF_026212465.1 Amaranthus tricolor | reverse complement strand
ACTTCTGCTTGAGTGTTAGGGCGTGGAATCCGATTACTTATTTAATGAATGCAACACATATGATCTTTGTTTGATATATGTAAGGGCCTGTTAGGGTGAAATAAACCAAAACCCCTAACTTAGTGGGAGTCGTCACTCCTCCAGTACAATATTGCTCGAGCCACAGGTCAGGTTAAACAACCTTACTGTGTTCGCCGTATTTTACGTGCCGGAAAACACGTCCCACGTTTTTTACATGCCGGAAGCATGGTTCGGCATTTCCTTACTATCAAGCCTTTTTATTATCATGTTACTTTTTTCATATAAATGCAACATCACAATATCTTATAATAGAAATTTATTTATAACAACTTACATATAAATAATCATTTATTATTTAACTGAAATGGGTAATTAGTATTTATTTGTAGATAAATTTTCAATTAAGCTTAATTAATTTCTTAGTAACCAATTTCTTAAATGACTATTTATTTTAAATGTTAAAATAAATAGTTCCATCATAAATAAATACTAACAATGTCTTTAAAAGGACATATTAGGTTTATTATAGATCCTAACTCATTTATTCAAATTTTTAGAAAATAAAATTTTATTTCATTTAATTAATTTCTTAATAGCTTATTTTTAGATTTAGTACATGAATAAATAATTTCCTTAAGATCAAAATCGACACGAAATATTTTAAAATAAATTATTTATTTAATGAGTTGGCATATATTCTTATTCACCAAAATAAATAAATTTAAATTATTATTTTCGTTTTTCTTTCTTTTTGCCTATTATAACAATTTAGATTATTAATTTATTTCTTTAATATTTAAATATTACAAAATTCCAAAAAAATAATTTAAATGAAATGAAAATAAAGTAACACTAAAATTAATTATTTTTTTTCCAGAATTAATTATTTTTAACCCAAATTTATGAATTTCCTTATTTTATGCGTTTTTTTAGCAAAAATTAATAATAATATTTATACTCCACTATAAATCACGAAATTAATACACAAATTATATTTCATATATATATATATGTACAGAAAAATTTTCGTTTAAAAATATTAATGTTTACTATTTTAATTTATATTATTTCGGTTTATGCGGTTTTTGGCAATTTCAATGAATAAATCATATAAAATAAATTACAACGAATTAATTCACCAAAATTTGCAGAAAATTAAATTTATATATACTAAACACATATAAAATTTATGGGCAGAATTTTATGTAAATAAATATATGTAAGAATTTATACCTTTACTAATATCACTATTAATTAATTCCATTTGTTGTAGAATTTCTAGCTACAAAATTAGCTTCCTCTCCTTGAATTTCTATAATTAACACTAAATACTATTATTAGAAAATTTTTGAGAATTTTTAGGAATTTTTCTAGGGTTTTATAATTTTTTAGGAATTAGCTTTTAGGAATAAATTTTCTGAAATTTTTCCTTCCCCTCTTATTTTAACCCACGGCTGCTTGGTTATAAATAGGCTAAGGATAGTAATTTTTTTTTATTATTTTAATTTTCTTCATATGCAAGCAATAACAAAGAAAAATCCAAGATATTATTTTTGTTTTATCTAGAAGATAAGACTAATTTATTTCTTTGGCATCTAGCTTGCCGCCAACTTTTTTTTTTTTTCTCTTTTTCTTTTTTTTTAATTATTATTATTATATATATATATTTTATTTTGAATTATAATTTAATATAGGAAATAAAAAGAATAAGTTATTGCAAGTAAATTAGCTTGACTTAATATTTAGGTAATTTATTTTAAGAGAAATAAATTATATATAAAAGAAAATCGAGAGCTTTAAAAAAACGATTGGAATAAAATTTCGAAACGGCATTAAAAGAAAATAATAAAACAACACGATTATTGAATTTTTCAAAATATTTAAGATTAAGAAAAACGGCCTGTTACAACTCTTCCCCCCTTAACATAGTTTCGTCCCGAAACTTGAACCTAAATGAACAACTGGGGATAGCGTTCTCTCATATCAGTTTCACTTTCCCAAGTTGCTTCTTCGACATAATGGTTCGACCATAGTACTTTAACTTGAGGTATTCTTTTATTCCTCAATTCTTTCACTTGAAGATCCAAAATTCTAATTGGTCTTTCTTCATAAGCTAGGTTTTCATCAATTTGGAGGGGTTCGTGAACTAACACATGTGATGGGTCGTGGACATACTTTCTCAACTGAGAAACATGGAATACATTATGAACTCTAGCTAAATCCGGGGGTAAAGCTAGTTCGTATGCCACCTCCCCTACTCTTTTCAAAATATCAAAAGGTCCGATAAATTTAGGGCTTAATTTCCCTTTTATCCCAAAGCGTTGGACCCCTTTTGTTGGTGAAATCTTTAGAAATACTTTGTCGCCTTCAGCAAATTGCAAAGCTCTGCGACGGTTGTCTGCATAACTCTTCTGTCTACTTTGTGTTGCCTTCATGTTGTCTTGTACCACCCTCAAGCTATCAATAGAGTCTTGGATAAGATCTGGTCCTTCAGGCACATTTCGGTCCATCTGATCCCAACACAACGGCACTCGACATTTTCTTCCGTATAAGGCTTCGTTTGGTGCCATCTTAATGCTGGTTTGATAGCTGTTGTTGTACGAAAACTCTATCAAAGGCAATTTCTGTTCCCATGAACCACCAAAATCAAGAATACAACATCTCAAAAGATCCTCTAATGTCTGGATGGTTCTTTCGGTTTGGCCATCAGTAGCCGGATGAAATGTGGTACTTAAACATAGCTTCGATCCGAATGCTTCTTGCAACTTTTCCCAAAATCGAGAGAAAAATTTTGGGTCTCTGTCAGACACAATTGTTCTCGGTACTCCATGTACTCTTATAACTTCTCGAACATAAGCATCAGCCAATTGTTTTACTGACCATGTTCCCTTCATTGGCAGGAATCTTGCAACTTTGGTCAATCTGTCAACTATTACCCAAATTGTGTCATTTCCTCGTTGCGTTCTTGGTAATCCAACTACAAAATCCATGGATATGTAATCCCATTTCCATTCCGGAATTTCTAGTGGTTGAAGTAGTCCAGGACTCTTCTGCCTTTCAAATTTCACCTTCTGGCAAATCAAACACCGGGATACAAATTCAGCTACATCTTTTCTCATACCTTTCTACCAAAATAATTTCCTTAATTCTTCAATCATCTTATCTCTATCAGGGTGTAAGTGAAACATTCCTTGGTGTCCTTCTTTCAAAATCTCTTCTTTCAGCTCTGTATTGTCTGGTATACACAATCTCCCATTCATTCTTAGTTCACCTTTCGCACCCACTTCGAACGCTTCTGTCTCTTTCCTTTGAACTCGAATGATTAACTCGATTATCTCGGGATCTTCTTGTTGTGCTTCTATAATCCTTTCGAACAAAGTCGGTTGTATAGTCATTGCTCCTAAATACTCAACAACTTGATAGTGATTAACAATTTCTAGATCTAACTTCTGAATTTCTCGGTATAGTTCCCAAGGTACCGTCATTATAGCATTTACAGATATCCTCGGCCTTCTGCTCAATGCATCTGCCACTTTGTTTGCTTTTCCGGGATGATAATTTATGTCAACATCAAAGTCTTTAATGATTTCGAGCCACCGCCTTTGTCCATATTCAGCTCCTTCTGAGTGAAGACATATTTCAAATTTTTATGATCAGTGAAGATCTTGCATGGTACTCCATAGAGATAATGTCTCCATAACTTCAGGGAAAAAATTACGGCTGCTAGTTCAATGTCGTGTACTGGATAATTCAGCTCGTGTGGCCTTAATTGCCTTGACGCATAAGCTACTACTTTGCCTTCTTGCATTAGCACACATCCCAAACTTTCCTTCGATGCATCACAATATACCTCAAATGCTTTCCCACAGTCAGGCATGATCAACACAGGTGCAGTCGTAAGTCTCCTCTTAAGCTCTTCTAGTGATTTACTCTGCTTCTTGCCCCATTGAAACCGAACTCCCTTTTTAAGCAACTCAAACAACGGTCGGGCAATTTTGGAAAAATTTTCCACAAACTTCCTGTAATAGCCTGCTAAGCCTAACAAACTTCTTACTTCAGTAACACTCTTTGGATTCGGCCATTCCATCACTGCTCTAATCTTTTCAAGGTCAACAGAAATTCCATCTTTCGAAACAACGTGCCCTAAGAAAGATATGTTCTCTAACCAAAATTCACATTTACTAAACTTGCCAAAAAGTTTCTCCTTTCTCAACTTCTCCAAAACTATCCTTAAGTGCTTCTCATGTTGCTCTTTATTCTTCGAATACACCAATATATCATCAATAAACACAACTACAAACTTATCCAGGTAAGGGTTGAAGTATCTTTGCATGAGATCCATGAATGCTGCTGGAGCATTCGTTAGACCAAATGGCATTACCAGAAACTCATAGTGCCCATATCTGGTTCTGAATGCAGTCTTAGGAATATCTTCTTCAGCAATCCTTAATTGATGATAACCAGACCTCAAATCTATCTTCGAAAAGACCCTTGCTCCCCCCAACTGATCAAAAAGGTCGTCTATCCTTGGTAAAGGATAACGATTCTTGATGGTAATCTTATTGATCTCCCTATAATCAATGCATAGCCTCATACTCCCATCTTTCTTTCTGACAAAGAGAACCGGAGCTCCCCATGGTGAAACGCTAGGTCGAATGAAACCTTTTTCCAGCAATTCATCTAGCTGCTTTTTCAGCTCAGCCAATTCAGCTGGAGCAAAACGGTAAGGAGTTTTAGAAATAGGGGTGATATCAGGAATAAGGTCAATATGGAAGTCTACTTCTCTTTTTGGAGGTATACCGGGTAATTCTTCAGGAAACACATCAAAATATTCTTGAACAATCGGGGTTTCTTGCAAACTAGGTTTAGGTTTCACTTCTTCAGTAGTAACAAAACATAAGAACCCTTCATCTACTTGTCTTATCATTTGTAATGCTTGAATTACAGAAATTGTCTCTAGCAGAGATCCTGAGTTCTTT
>NC_080056.1:16804575-16812075 GCF_026212465.1 Amaranthus tricolor | reverse complement strand
TAGACCAAAGTCTTTAGTCCCATATAAATATCTAAAGATTCTCTTAACTGCTGTTAAGTGAGATTCTTTTGGGTTAGCTTAAAAACGAGCACATAAGCAAACACTAAACATGATATCAGGACAACTAGCAGTTAAATACAATAAAGAACAAATCATACCTCTATAAGTCTTTTGATCAACACTCTTACCATTTATATCTTGGTCTAGACTTAGTGTTGTACTCATAGGCGTATTAACTTCTTTACATTGATCCATATTGTACTTCTTTAACAAATCTCTAACATATTTACTTTGACAAATAAATATGCCATCTTTGTTTTGCTTTACTTGTAATCCAAGAAAGAATGTTAAGTCTCCCATCATGCTCATTTCAAACTCTTTGCACATAATCTCAGAAAATTCCTTGCACAAAGAATCATTAGTAGCTCCAAACAATATATCATCAACATATACTTGAACAACTAGAATATCTTTTCCTTTAGTTTTAATGAAAAGAGTTTTATCAATTTTACCTCGTTGAAATTCATTTTCAAGTAGATGTGAGCTAAATCTGTCATACCAAGCTCTTGGAGCTTGTTTCAAGCCATATAGCGCTTTATTTAGTTTGAATACATGATTAGGTAGATCAGAATTTTCCAAGCCGGGTGGTTGTTTAACATATACTTCCTCTTGCAAGTATCCATTTAAGAATGCACATTTAACATCCATTTGATATAGTTTAATATTCATGTATGAAGCAAAAGCAAGCATAATACGAATAGATTCTAACCTTGCAACTGGTGCGAAAGTTTCATCATAATCTATACCTTCTTCTTGATTATAGCCATGAGCTACCAGCCTTGCTTTATTCCTTACAATATCTCCATCCTCATTGAGTTTATTATGAAAGACCCATCTAGTTCCAATGATAGTACAATCTGGAGGTCTTTCAACTAGATACCAAACTTTTGTTCCTTTCGAATTCATTTAATTCATTTTGCATTGCAATGATCCACTCTGGTTCTTGTAATGCTTCTTTAACATCCTATGGTTCTACAAGAGAAACAAAAGCAGAAAATGCGCATAGATTTTTAAGAGAGGATCGAGTTTGCGTACCTTTGTTTGGATCACTTATAATGTTTTCTAGAGGATGTTGATATGACTTTCTAATTCTTCTTCGTAATATGGATGGTGTGTTTTCATTCAAAGAACTTGTACTTACTGCATTTGAGGAATTTCTAATTGGTGTATCAAAAATAGTATGTTCAGGAACTATCTCAAGTTCTTGAGATTGGGTCTCAAGATCAGAGTGTGAGTCTTCAATGTTAACAACCTGTTTTCCTTCATCATCAATATTTTGTATGGTATCCTACATGTTATTCCTTTTTACTGAACTAGTAACATTAACATTCAGTTCATCATCACTCAAATCATCAAAATGTTTATCAAGGTTTAACTCTTTAAATCCTTCATTTGATGTCCCATTTTCGGATTCATCAAAAACAACATGTATACTTTCTTCAACTATACCTGTACGTTTGTTCAGCACTCGATAAGCTTTGCTATTAAGTGAGTATCCAAGAAATATACCTTCATCACTTCTAGCATCAAATTTACCTAAATTGTCTTTACCATTATTATGAATAAAACATTTGCAACCAAACGGTCTAAAGTATGCTATATTCGGTTTTCTTCCTTTGAATAACTCATAGGGAGTTTTCTTAAGTATAGGTCTTATAAGTCATCTATTTAAAACATAATTAGCTGTGTTAACAGCCTCAGCCCAATAGTGTTTAGCTAATCCATTTTCAATAAGCATTGTCCTAGCCATTTCTTCTAAGGTTCGATTTTTCCTTTCAACTACACCGTTTTGGTGGGGTGTCCTAGGAGCTGAAAAGTTATGGGTTATTCCATATTTTTAACAAAAGAAGTCAAAGCATAGTTGATCAAACTCTCTCCCATGGTCACTTCTAATCGAGACTATTGGAAGATTCATTTGAGTTTGCATCTCTTTACAACGTCTTGAGAACGGTTTCAAGGCTTCACTTTTATCCTTCAAAAAATCAACCCAAGTAAATCTAGAATAATCATCAACTATAACTAAGATGTAAGATTTACCTCTTATGCTCCGTACACGCATTGGTCCACGTAAATCAATATGTAAGAGTTCACATGGTCTTGATGTACTTACCATTTTCTTCGATTTGAATGAACTTCTTACTTGTTTACCTTTAATGCATGCGTCACTCATAGGACTTTGTTTATAGTCAAAAGCTGGAAGTCGCTTAACTAGATCTTTATTTACCAACTTCTGCATGGTGTGAGTACTGATGTGACCAAGACGTCTATGCCATATTTTTGGATTATCTGTAATAGCTTTCAAGCACTTGAAATTCTGAGCTGCAATTTCGTTAGTATGCAACGCATAAACATTATCATTTCTAAGGGCAGTAATGAGAGTATCTCCGGTATTAGGATTTTTAACAACACATTTTTCTTTGTCAAATATTACTTCATTACCTTTATCACATAGTTGAGATACACTTAGCAAATTAAATTTTAGACCTTCATCTAAATAAACATTGTCAATAATTTTAGATGGATTCTTACCAATTTTACCAACGCCTAAAATTTTGCATTTACCTTTATCTCTTAAGGTGATTGAGCCATTGCATCTTTCTTTAATTTCTGAAAATAAGGAAATTTTACCACTCATATGCCTCGAGCATCCACTATCTAGAATCCACTTTTGTTTAACCTACAAAACAAAAAAATAACCTTTATCAACCTTACTTGGCTATCCATGTGACAAATTTGGAACCATATTCGGGATAGACCATGTTGGGTGGTCTTGTCCCTTTAGGAACCCATATTTGCTTTATTTGTCCACGTAATTCAAGAGGAAAGGAATTCTTGATAATATGATTTTCCTTACGTCTGTAAGGACATGCAAATCTAATATGTCCTTCTTTGCAACAAAAGGTGCAAGTAGGAGTACTTTTATGTTTATATGCACTTTTCACGAATTTGTTTTTACTCTTATAGTTATGTGTAACATTATTAAAACCAATACCACGTTTATCACTAGTTGGTTTTTGTCGTGTAAGCATTTTAGTGAATTTAGATTCAGATTATTTAGCTTGGTTAATGCTTGTAGGTTTTTCTCAGATTCATGTTTCAAGGTTTTGATCCTTGCTTCAAGATCATTGTTCTCATTCTTAAGGTCAATAAGCTATTTAGTCTGGCTGAGATTCTGTTCTTTCAAGACCTTGACAGTCTTTTCAAGATTAATTTTTTCAGCCTTTAGCGATTCATTTTTATTTATGATTTGTTCACAACCTTCAGCATAATATTATTATTTTTATTATTATATATGTGTGTGTATGTATATATATATATGTAACACCCCGATATTTTTTTTCCGATATATTAAATGATTTGCTAGTAATATTATTATTTTTATTATTATTATTCTTTTTAGAAAAATATATTTCTTTTTATTATTTATTTTGTTAGTAGGTTAAATCATGAGACTTCAACTTTTAAGGCAATTAAAACCATTTTAAATCCAAACCTTTTTCCTAACCTATTTTAATTTCAAAAAAAAAATAAAAAAAAATATAAATGGGAAGTGGAATCATTTGGCCGGCCATATGGAGGGTTAGGGGGGGTTAGTAACTTCTTAGGAATATTGAGAGATTAAGGAATTATTGCCTTCCATAATTTTGCCTTAATTTTCCTTAATTGCCTTATTTCCTTATCTCCTAATTTTCCTTACATGCTTTCATTCCAAGCCATTGCAAGTAAGAAAACACTCCCAAAACTCTCAAATTCCCACGCCTAATCCTCCATTGATTCATCAATTTTGGTGTTTTGTTCTTGAGCAATTGTGAGTAATCCTTAATCTAGTTTTTATTTTTAAATTTTAATTTAAATTTCTATGATTTTTATGTGTGTTATTCATGATTTATAAATTTATGTGTGAAAGTATGATGTATTTTCTATCTAAATTGATGTATGTTTTTTTTTAGGGTTTTGGATATGTTTACATATGTGTGAAGAAATTGTTTGATGGATGATTGAAAATATATATATATATATAAAAATGGATGTTCATAGAGAAAAAAAAAATGTATGTGGTGTTAGGAATTTATTTATTTATTTTTATTGATTAGTAGAAGGAATTTATAATGTTGGTAAAAAAAAATATACATGTAAATATGTGATGTGTATGTGTGTATACAATTGTGTAAAAAGAATTATAAAAAAAAATAATAATAATAATTCATTAAAATTAATTTTTATGTAAATTTTGTTGTTTAAATTTTAAAGGAAATAAAGCATTGATATTTATATTTTTGTGATAAAAAAAAAATGGAATGACAAAATCCCGTAGGTTTTGAAAATGGTGAAAAAAATGTGTTTTTGGAACATTTTTGGCTTTGAAATGAAGTTAAAAATACTTATACTATGTTATAAATTATGAAAATTGGTACCCGGGGGTTTTGACGCCTTCCGGACGCAACGGTGAAGTCGGATTTTCAGTTTGACAGTTTTAAGATGAGTTTCTGGACAGATTGTATAGGCTGTCCGGTTTTGTGTATATACCATGTCATAGTATGTGATGGATGTTCATGTTGTGTGTAGTATTCTAGGTATGGATGTGATTGTATATGTGTGTTATGGATGATTTGAGGAAAATGTGTATGTGTACTTATTTCCCGAATACGATTGAACCTTGTAGGAAGTCGATTCGTGACCGGGAATTGATTAAGACGTTTGCGAGTTGGTTATCTTGCTTAAGGTATGTACACGCAGCGTGTTTCGCATTAGTCCGATGTATCATATAATAATGGTATACAAAAGAAAAGCATGGATATATAGTACGGATAATGTTATCTTTCGAATCAATAATTTTTTATACATTGTTTTGATAAGCAGAGGTAGTATAACCTCACTAACTTTAAAGTGGACGTAGTATGACGTCAATTGGTGGAAAAGAATTACTCGCGGTATATGAGGGCATTATGAGCCACCGCGGGGGTATGCATACTTAACCATAGGCACCGAAGTAAGGCGAGTGTCTATGGTAGAGGCTTGCTTAGGGGTTAGCTCCCCCTAATGTATTGTCTCACTTATGGAGTTTGGAGTGTACCGGCAGTATAGCTGGATAGTACAGCAGTATGGCTGACTAATTTTTACATGAAAATAAATATTCTTAATAAGCATGATCGAAGCGTACGGTTCTGTGAATTGTCAGCTAATAAATTAAAACTTTCTCTTGTGTTATTATTTATTTGGTATGCGACGTTTGCTGACGTGTACTTTTGGTCTTAACGACCCTGCGATGATGTTGTTTCCTATCTGGGCAATGACTAGCAGTAAGTTAAGTTGCAGGTCTGGGGAGTGAGGATTGATGCTTGAAGAAATAAATTACTAGAATATAGAAGTTTGATAAGAATTTCTAGTTAAGTTTGAAGAACATTTGGTTTTATGAGGCGATTTTCGTTCTCAAGTTGTAATAAGTAGATTTAACTTTTCGTTCTTATCCGCTGCTAAGAATTTCTTATTATCTAGTAGTTCTTAATAACGCTAATAGAACTCGATCCGCACATTTTCCTTAACTTCAAAACCGTTTTAAACTGTTTTCTAACATCCCGGTTTGACTCGGATTATAGTTGTCTCGTTTTTAAAAGGTCATTTTCTCTTTTCGTACGACCCGAGTTATTCTGAGATGTTACAACTGGTATCAGAGCGGGAGTTTTATTTAGTGTTATTTATCTGTACTGATAGACTAACGGAAAAAAAAAAAAAAATTTGACGAGAGTAAAAGGGGTAGACATTAAGGGGATATGATGTGTTGTGCTTGGTGTCTTTAAGTATGATGTCATGGATAACTTTGATGTGTGCATGATAGGATTTCTGTGTTTATATCTCTGATGCTCTGAATTATCTATCTTTGTCTTATCTTAGAAATTAATTGTCTTGTTTTCTTTCTTTGTGAGTCAGGAAGTTCGATTATTACTTTCTTTCATGGATAAAGGAAAAAGACCGGCCGAGGAGGGAATTAATACCCGAGAGGAACCCTGGAGAGCTTTAGTTAATGCCCCAGCCTGGGCAGAAATAGAGGCTCTGGGAATTTGGGATAGAAAAGAAGGGGAAAGTGATTTGGATTACACCCGACGAATGGAAATGATCTACAAAAGGTCCAAACTAGTGTATGAAAGAATAATGGAAGAGGAGATGATTGCACTGAAAGAGAGGAGTGACCAGTTTCACCTAGAGATTGACAGAAGGGTAAGAGCAGTGCAAACTGAGGGTCGGGTCGGAGTTGACGTTCCAGAACCTAGTGGGGCAAGGAGAGATAATAATGAGGAGGATGTTCCCGTAGTAGACCCAAACTCAGTGCCATTTATAATCTTCGATGAGTTGGATTTCGAGAGGGATCCCGAGGAGGATCCAGAAGAGGATCCAGAAGAGGACCCGGAGGAGGACCCCGATGAGGACCCAGAAGAGGAATTTGAGGAGGATTTCGAAGAAAATTCTGATGAGGAGCAGGGAGAATTCATGGAGGAGGATTCTTTAGGAGTGGTAGAAGATCCTGATGAGGATAACTTAGGGGATGGATATAATGCTGATGAGGAGGGAGAACTAGCTGATAGAGATGGAATGTTGAGTGATAATGATAGCGGGGTAGTTATTCTAGGGGGTTGGCCGGTGAGGTGAGAGGATCTTATGAGTGAGGAAGAGAGTGAAATCATGATGTGGGAGGAGGAACCACCCGAGCCAATAATTGTAGAGCTTTCTGATTCCGTAGCGCGACTTGCTATGAGTGATTCCTTATCTGTAGGAACCCCTTCTAATTCCGATAGCACGTCTAGCGATGACTCTGGTGATGCTGATTTTGACCCTGATCAATACATGGAGGATCGGGACCGTATGGATGCGTCACCTTTATTTGCCTGACTGTTTTTACTTTATTTGATTATGCATGTGTTTGAGTTCGTATGTCTAGTTCCTTAGTAGAATAAATTGCGAACAATTTTGTTGGTTAAATGATTTGGTTGTTTATCTCGGACTTTTGTAGTTTTGAACAATGACTATGTGGGAATTTATACCCAAGTATTCTTTTTAGATTGGAACTATATGGTATTATTGTTCTGAATTTGAATTTTGTTTTTTTTTTTAAAGTATAAACATTAGTAAGTAGAATCGATTCAGTGTTGTATTAATGGAAAAATGAATAAATCTGATTACAGACTCATTGTTCAACCTTTTTACCTTTAGGGCTACTACCTTGTTTATTTTAGAACAATAACAGAATGAGTTTTTCCTTAAACCTCAAACGCTATAGAAATGTATTTACATACCTTGTTTAACCTAATGCAGTATACCTGCCATCATGCCACCCTTTTTGAAAAGGTCCGTGCCAAGAGGAAACTCTGATTGCGTGCTTCGAAACCTAGTTAAGGCCCTAGCTGGCGCAAGGAATCCGAGACCGAAATCCTTGGAGGAAAAGGC
>NC_080056.1:16789719-16794719 GCF_026212465.1 Amaranthus tricolor | reverse complement strand
TCAAAATTCTGATCCTTCTGCTTGATTACCAGGGCGTGATTTACTAACACTTCTGCTTGAGTGTTAGGGCGTGGAATCCGATTACTTATTTAATGAATGCAACACATATGATCTTTGTTTGATATATGTAAGGGCCTGTTAGGGTGAGGTAAACCAAAACCCCTAACTTAGTGGGAGTCGTCACTCCTCCAGTACAATATTGCTCGAGCCACAGGTCAGGTTAAACAACCTTACTGTGTTCGCCGTATTTTACGTGCCGGAAAACACGTCCCACGTTTTTTACATGCCGGAAGCATGGTTCGGCATTTCCTTACTATCAAGCCTTTTTATTATCATGTTACTGTTTTCATATAAATGCAACATTACAATAACATATAATAGAAATAAATTTATAACAACTTGCATATAAATATTCATTTATTATTAAACTAAATCAAAACTAAAATGGGTCTTTAGTATTTATTTATTGATAAATTTCATTTATGCTTTATTATTTTCTTAATAACTTATTTTTAAATTTTGCACATGAATAATTAATTTTCTTAGGATCGAAATCGACACGAAATATTTCAAAATAAATAATTTATTAAATGAGTTGGCGTATATACTTATTCACCAAAATAAATTAATTTTAATTATTATTTCACTTTTCTTTCTTTTTGCCTACAATAACAATTTAGATTATTAATTTATTTCTTTAAAATTTAAATATCGCAAAATTTTACAAAAAAATAATTTAAATGAAATGAAAATACAGTAACACTAAAATAAATTATTTTTTTTCCAGAAATAATTATTTTTAACCCAAATTTATGAATTTCCTTATTTTATGCGTTTTTTAGCAAAAATTAATAATAATATTTATACTTCACTATAATTCACGAAATTAATACACAACTTATATTTCATATATATATATGTACAGAAAAATTTTCGTTTAAAAATATTTATATTTACTATTATAATTAAAATTATTTCAGATTATGCGGTTTGTTTTTTTAGAAAAAATTAATAATAATAATTATACTCAACAATATTTCACGAAATTAATACACAGTCTATATCTCATATATATATATATATGTACAGAAAAAATTTCGTTTAAAAATATTAATATTTACTATTTTAATTTAAATTATTTCAGATTTTGCGGTTTTTGGCAATTTCAAAGAATAAATCATATAAATTAAATTACAACGAATTAATTCACCAAAATTTGCAGAAAATGAAATTTAAATATAATAAACACATATAAAAATTTATGGGCATAATTTCACGTAAATAAATATATGTAAGAATTTATACCTTTAATAATGTCACTATTAATTAATTCCCTTTGTTGTAGAATTTCTAGCCACAAAATTAGCTTTTTCTCCTTGAATTTCTATAATTAACACTAAATACTATTATTAGGAAATTTTTGAGAATTTTTAGGAATTTTTCTAGGGGTTTTAGAATTTTTTTTAGGAATTAGATTATTTTGTGAAATAAATTTTCTGATTTTCCTTCTCTTCTTTTCCTACCCACGGCATGCTTTTGCAAATTTATAGGCATAAGATTTTTATTATTTTATTTTTTTTCCTTATCCTTCATGGGCAAGTAAATATAGTTTACTCCAAGATTTTTATCTTGGGTTTATCCTTAGGATAAGGCCAAATTAATTATTTTGGCACCTAGCTTACATAGTCTTGCCGCCCACTTTTTCACTATTCTTATTCTTTTTTTTTTTTTTTTTTTTTTTATTTGTATATATTTTTATATTTAATCATAAATTAATATAGGAATTAAAAAGATTAAGTTATTGTAGGTAATTTAGCTAGACTTAATATTTAGATGATTTATTTTAAGAGAAATAAATTATATATAAAAGAAAATCAAGAGCTTAAAAACAATTCGAATAAAATTTCGAAACGACATTAAAAACAAAATAATAAAACGAAACGATTATTGAATTTGTCAAAATATTTAAGATTAAGAAAAACGGTTTGTTACAACTCTTCCCCCCTTAACATAGTTTCGTCCCGAAACTTGAACCTAAATGAATAACTGAGGATAGCGTTTTCTCATATCAGTTTCACTTTGCCAAGTTGCTTCTTCGAAATGATGGTTCGACCATAGCACTTTAACTTGAGGTATTCTTTTATTCCTCAATTCTTTCACTTGACGATCCAAAATTCTAATTGGTCTTTCTTCATAAGCTAGGTGTTCATCAATTTGGAGGGGTTCGTGAACTAACACATGTGATGGGTCGTGGATATACTTTCTCAACTGAGAAACATGGAATACATTATGAACTCTAGCTAAACCCGGGGGTAAAGCTAGTTCGTATGCCACCTCTTCTACTCTTTTCAAAATTTCAAAAGGTCCGATAAATTTAGGGCTTAATTTCCCTTTTATCCCAAAGCGTTGGACTCCTTTCGTTGGTGAAATCTTTAGAAATACTTTGTCACCTTCAGCAAATTGCAAAGCTCTGCGACGGTTGTCTGCATAACTCTTCTGTCTACTTTGTGCTGCCTTCATATTCTCTTGTACTACCCTCAAGCTATCAATAGAGTCTTGGATAAGATCTGGTCCTTCAGGCACATTTCGGTCCATCTGATCCCAACACAACGGCACTCGACATTTTCTTCCGTATAAGGCTTCGTTTTGTGCCATCTTAATGCTGGTTTGATAGCTGTTGTTATATGAAAACTCTATCAAAGGCAATTTCTGTTCCCATGAACCACCAAATTCAAGAATACAACATCTCAAAAGATCCTCTAATGTCTGGATGGTTCTTTCAGTTTGGCCATCAGTAGCCGGATGAAATGCAGTACTTAAACATAGCTTTGATCCGAATGCTTCTTGCAACTTTTCCCAAAATCATGACAAAAATTTGGGTCTCTGTCAGACACAATTGTTCTCGGTACTCCATGTAAC
This sequence comes from Amaranthus tricolor, assembly GCF_026212465.1. Classification (NCBI taxonomy): domain Eukaryota; kingdom Viridiplantae; phylum Streptophyta; class Magnoliopsida; order Caryophyllales; family Amaranthaceae; genus Amaranthus; species Amaranthus tricolor. The sequence goes on along the minus strand of NC_080056.1, from coordinate 16,791,800 downwards.
CTTATAACTTCTCGAACATAAGCATCAGCCAATTGTTTTACTGACCATGTTCCCTTCATTGGCAGGAATCTTGCAACTTTGGTCAATCTGTCAACTATTACCCAAATTGTGTCATTTTCTCGTTGCGTTCTTGGTAATCCAACTACAAAATCCATGGATATGGAATCCCATTTCCATTCCGGAATTTCTAGTGGTTGAAGTAGTCCAGGACTCTTCTGCCTTTCAAATTTCACCTTCTGGCAAATTAAACACCGGGATACAAATTCAGCTACATCTTTTCTCATACCTTTCCACCAAAACAATTTCCTTAATTCTTCAATCATCTTATCTCTACCAGGGTGTATGTGAAACATTCCTTGGTGTCCTTCTTTCAAAATCTCTTCTTTCAGCTCTGTGTTGTCTGGTATACACAATCTCCCGTTCATTCTTAGTTCACCTTTCTCACCCACTTCGAACGCTTCTGTCTCTTTTCTTTGAACTCGAATGATTAACTCGATTATCTCGGGATCTTCTTGTTGTGCTTCTATAATTCTTTCGAACAAAGTCGGTTGTATAGTCATTGCTCCCAAATATTCAACAACTTGATAGTGATTAACAATTTCTAGATCTAACTTCTGGATTTCTCGGTATAATTCCCAAGGTACCGTCATTATAGCATTTACAGATATCCTCGGCCTTCTGCTCAATGCATCTGCCACTTTGTTTGCTTTTCCGGGATGATAATTTATGTCAACTTCAAAGTCTTTAATGATTTCCAGCCACCGCCTTTGTTGCATATTCAGCTCCTTCTGAGCGAAGACATATTTCAAATTTTTGTGATCAGTGAAGATCTTGCATGGTACTCCATAGAAATAATGTCTCCATAACTTCAGAGCAAAAATTACAGCTGCTAGTTCAATGTCGTGTACTGGATAATTCAACTCGTGTGGCCTTAATTGCCTTGACGCATAAGCTACTACTTTGCCTTCTTGCATTAGCACACATCCCAAACCTTCCTTTGATGCATCACAATATACCTCAAATGCTTTCCCACAGTCAGGCATGATCAACACAGGTGCAGTCGTAAGTCTCCTCTTAAGCTCTTCTAGTGATTTACTCTGCTTCTCGCCCCATTGAAACCGAACTCCCCTTTTTAAGCAACTCAAACAACGGTCGGGCAATTTTAGAAAAATTTTCCACAAACTTCCTGTAATAGCCTGCTAAGCCTAAGAAACTTCTTACTTCAGTAACACTCTTTGGATTCGGCCATTCCATCACTGCTCTAATCTTTTCAGGGTCAACAGAAATTCCATCTTTCGAAACAACGTGCCCTAAGAAAGATATGTTCTCTAACCAAAATTCACATTTACTAAACTTGCCATAAAGTTTCTCCTTTCTTAACTTCTCCAAAACTATCCTTAAGTGCTTCTCATGTTGCTCTTCATTCTTCGAATACACCAATATATCATCAATAAACACAACTACAAACTTATCCAGGTAAGGGTTGAAGTATCTTTGCATGAGATCCATGAATGCTGCTGGAGCATTCGTTAGACCAAATGGCATTACCAGAAACTCATAGTGCCCATATCTGGTTCTGAATGCAGTCTTAGGAATATCTTCTTCAGCAATCCTTAATTGATGATAACCAGACCTCAAATCTATCTTCGAAAAGACCCTTGCTCCCCCTAACTGATCAAAAAGGTCGTCTATCCTTGGCAAAGGATAACGATTCTTGATGGTAATCTTATTGATCTCCCGATAATCAATGCATAGCCTCATACTCCCATCTTTCTTTCTGACAAAGAGAACCGGAGCTCCCAATTGTGAAACACTAGGTCGAATGAAACCTTTTTCCAGCAATTCATATAGCTGCTTTTTCAGCTCAGCCAATTCAGCTGGAGCAAAACGGTAAGGAGTTTTAGAAATAGGGGTGATATGAGGAATAAGGTCAATATGGAAGTCTACTTCTCATTTTGGAGGTATACCGGGTAATTCTTCAGGAAACACATCAGAATATTCTTGAACGATTGGGGTTTCTTGCAAACCAGGTTTAGGTTTTACTTCTTCAGTAGTAACATAACATAAGAACCCTTCATCTC